>NC_136071.1:48211773-48219273 GCF_964261635.1 Lissotriton helveticus
GCCGCAGGGGTAAAAGCCTCTTTGCTCCCTTAAGGTATTACTTTTCTGGGGCATTTTCTCAAGATGACTAGTCACCAACATGTCTCCTATTGATCTGGCTTTGCTAAAGGTTAGGAGTGGCTGGGTTGGTAAATCTTCTTTGAGTACATTGTCTGTTAGAAGAATATGCCAATTCTTCTTTAGCATAGCTCTAAAGGTTTCTGCTCCTGATGAATAGGGGGTTATCACTCTAAACTTGCCCTTGTTATCACCTGGTATGGCTCTGCGATTCCCTTGTTCTGGATTATTGGTCAGAAGGAACTGTCTATCTATTCTTCTGACTCTGTTGAGGGTGTTATTCAATAATTTCTCACCGTACCCCCTAACCCTGAACCGGGATATGCATTCCGAAGCAGCCGCTTCGAAATCAGATGGTTTAGAACAATTTCTACGAAGTCTCAACAATTCCCCGTAGGGGATACTGTTGATTAATTGTGGAGGGTGGCTACTGCTGGCATGCAGTGTTGAGTTGCCAGCAGTATGTTTCCTGAAGAGATTTGTGTGGAGGTGTCCTTCTTCTACATATATTTTAAGGTCAAGATAGTCCGCTGCCACCGGACTTACTGTTACCGAGAAGTGGAGATTGATGTTATTTCTGTTCAGGACATTGATATATTCGTGTGCTGTTTCAGAATTACCTTTCCACACAAGGAAAAGGTCATCAATGTATCGATGCCAACAGATGACCTTTCCTTCTTTCTCTCCTAATGCGCAGCTCCTGGGTACCTGCTCCTCCCACCAGCCCACGAACAAGTTCGCGTAACTGGGGGCAAAGCAGGTACCCATCGCTGTCCCAGACTTCTGAATATATAATTGGTCTTCAAACAGAAAAATGTTGTGTGTCAGGCAAAATTCTACGAATTCGAGAATCATTATATTGTGTCTCGAAAATCGTAGCTGGCGTTGTTCTAATGCCCATTTCACAGCCTCTAGTCCATGATGGTGTTCAATGATTGTATAGAGACTGGTGATGTCTAATACCATCAAAAGGTATTCCTGTTCCCACACCAAGTTCTGTAACTTCATCAGAAAGTCTTTTGTGTCTCGCACATAGGAATCCAAGGTGGATACCAAAGGAAATAAAGTGTGGTCCACGAAGCGAGACATATTTTCTGTAAGACTCCCAATGGAAGAGATAATTGGGCGACCAGGTGGACAGTCACGATTTTTGTGTAGTTTTGGGAGGTGGTAGAATGTAGGAGTCATAGGGCAGTTTGTACGTAGGAACAGGTGTTCGTCGCTACTCAGCATCCTTCGATCATACCACTTAGCAATAAGTTTATCATAATCTTTAACCCCTTCAGTGCTAATGACAAGGGTAACTCGTCATGGAGTTTCCATTGATTTCAATGGAAATTACATTGAAGTAGAACCAGATGCTTAGCATCCAAGTGGTTAATGCTTTGCTGGTAGATCTCATTCGTACATTTGTTGTAAAAGTTCTCATCTGAGAGCTGCCTTAATGCTTCCTGTTTATAATATTCACGTGTCATTAAAACCACATTCCCGCCCTTGTCTGAGGGCTTCACAATTAGTTTCGTGTCTGTCATCAATGTTTTCAGGGCTTGTCTTTGTGATTCCGTAATGTTCTGATTTACATTCTGGTGATTGGCTCTACGATACTTCAATAGATCATCGTTCATAGCTTCAGAAAACACATCTACAGCATCCCAAGGGGACTGGGGAACAAAGATGGACACTGGTCTGAATCCACTAATGTCTCTTTCTTGTTCGATGCCTTGCATTTCTGCTCTTTGTGCTGTATCCAGTTGTGCAAGGTCCTGAGTTTGCTCCAGTTCTAGATCACTTAGTATTTCTACTGGGCGTAGATCTCTACCGCTTAATGCGTCCGTTGCTGTTATCCTGGATCCTTGGTTCTCCTTGTTCTGTAGGTGTGGTCGCAATTTAAAATGTTTGTGCAATTTCAGCTTGCGTGTGAAGCGGAACAAGTCTATCTTTGTCTGAGTGTATTCCAACTCATTGTTGGGGCAAAAGGTTAGTCCGAGGCTTAGAACTTGCTCTTCCTCAGTCGTGAGTTCCCTGGTAGTTAAGTTGACTACCGTTAAGTTTATTTCCTCATTACCGGTATTAAGGGTTTGGCAGGTATCTATAGTTTGATTTATTCCTATAGAGTTAGTGGCTGAAGATATTATTGTTTCTTGTTGGGGCGTTTCCGATTCACCCAGCGAGATGGTTGCGCACCGCCTCTGCCTCTGCCTCTTGTTCCCCCCACCTGCCCTTCTGGTTCTCCTTCTTTTTCTGCTCCTTGGGTACTTGCATCTGGTGGCTTGTTCTTCCCGCCCCGGAGCCATGAACTTTTTATTACCTCTTACTCCTCCTGAAAAGGGGTCTTCTTACTTTTCTCTGCTGCTTTCGACCCTCTGTTGGTTCTACGTTCTTCTGGGTCTGACTGATTTCCTTCTGATTCATTCTCAGTTATGTCAGATTCTGATGTCACTTCCCCAGCTTCATTCGTTGTCCCAGCACCTTCTTTTCTACTTTTCTGGAGGGCCTTGCGTGGAGCGTCGAACTTCTTTGCATACGTGAGGACGCGTCCAGTATGGTAGTCATTTGCGTCTCTCTCGTATTTCTCCTGTTTCCGGAGTCTTATTTTGGCTTCATATTTTACTAGCCTAGCTTTTATCTGTTCTTTCATCTGTCCAATTGTTGTTATTAGGCTAGAGTCGGTTTCGCTTTCCAATTCATTATCGATTGCAGCGATGTCAGCCAATGCCCGTTCTCTATCGCTCCACGCATATTTTACGAGTATTTTCAGTGTGCCCTCGCAATATTGGGCAGTGTGTTCGAACCAGTCTGTGAGCAGTTGTGGGTCCGGATTCTCATAGGAGGGAACAGTATGGACCCTCAATCCTCGTGGCACCCTTTCTTCTTCAATGTAGTTGGTGAGACTCGTTGCCTCCCACCATTTACGGATCTCCCTTTCATGGAGACGTTCTAGTTTCGTCATAGTCATTAATAATGGATTGCTAGGCGTTTCCACTGTTGGCAGTTCAGTTGTTCCTGGCGTTCTTTCTAGCCTTTTGAACATGCCTTTTGCCGCTGCTTGTCGTTCCGCATCGGAAAACATGTCGGGTTTGCACGAGTCCTGCACAGTGTTAAACTTCTGCTGTGTCTTTTGGACTTGTACATGCAGGTAGTGCTACCTCCCCCGCAATTCACTGCGTGTTTACTGCTCCAATCTTCTATCGCCTAACCAGACAATTCCAAAGGTCCCTGACATGCACAGTCAGTCACCCACCTACTAAATGCTTCATCCAGACACTTATACATCTACTCATTCTTCAATATGTAAAACATATTTAAACTTTACAGAAACACACAGTCACTGGATGATGTCATCAGTGATGTCATTTGAGATGTCATCAGTGATGTCATCAGTGATGTCACTGACCATGTCATGAATGATGTAATATGTGACATCATCAGCAGTGGATTGCGGGTGCGCGATATATAGTTAGTGCAACTAACTATATATGGAATTTCAATGGTTTTGTGTGAGTAAAATAAGGTTTTGTAAATGCTAATTCCTAACGATATATGGTCTATAACCTATGGTTTTTTCAGTGAATTTTCAAGGTTTTGTAAATGCTAATTCCTAACTATATATGGTCTATAACCTATGGTTTTTTCAGTGAATTTTCAAGGTTTTGTAAATGCTAATTCCTAACTATATATGGTCTATAACCTATGTTTTTTTCAGTGAATTTCAATGTTTTTTTAATAGCAAATATCATAAGCTGTCGAATGTCAAGTACGTGGTATGTAAAAACATTTTCGTGTTTATGCACACTGATCTGCTTTGAATGCTGCCCCCCACCCCTCATTTCTATTAGGAGTACTCTCTCTTTGCAGATAGTGAAGGGTAGTTAACGCAGGCCTTTGCCCCCGTTGTAATCCGTCGTGCCTGCTTCTCTCTCCATTTTATTGATTGTTCTCTTTGGTTCATTCTCTATTTACAAACAAGCACAGAGTCACCATACTCTGTTTAGTCTTTGCAGATAGCGAAAAATCGTGTAAAAAAACAAAAGGAATCGAGCAAAATCAGTAGGCCACTAATGGGATCTCTTTTTGACCTCGCTAAAATAGAAATATTAAGAACAACCTGTTGAAAATAGCAATGTGTATGTACATAAGCGGCGTCCATTTGTGTTCACAGTACCCCTTGTTGATTGTTTGAATCGAGCATTGAATTGTTCGAAGTTGGTTCTCTTAAGGATCTTCTCTGCCTGCAAACGAGGAAGAATAGGAATATTCTCTCTCCCTTTGCAGATAGTGAAGGGTAGGTAACGCAAACCTTTAACACGTCGTGCCTATTTCGTTCCTCATTGATTGATTGTTTGCCCAAACATTGACTGTTTGGGAATTGGTTCTTTTTGGAGGTATTCCCTGTTTGCAAATATACGTAGGAAAATCTTTGCAAGTAGTGAAAGGGTAGGTAATGCGGACCTTTCTCCCCCGTTGTAATCTGTCATGCCTATCTACTCCCCACTGATTGATGCACCTGTTTCACCCGGACCATTTACTAGAGATACGTCATCTGGCCCGACCAGAGAGCACCCCTAGTGAAAAGGACATATGCAATAATAACGAAGTGATCACTGTATCCTGTTAACAGAAACTTTAGCATGAAACAACCTGGAAAGAAAAGAATAGGAAAACGAAAATCAGTAGGCCACTGATGAACTTTTTATTAAATAACAAACAAAGAAACGATAATACGTAATGATAAAACCTATTATTGTCCTAGAAACAAGAAACGTTAGAAGTAAGCCTGTAATAAGAAACCTGAAAACATCGCCCCTCACTGCCCCAAAACCTGTCTGTCCCACCGCCTGCCACGGCCAAATAACGGCAAACTGGGAAAGATAGAAGTCAGCAGACATCCGCCCCATTCTAGAAACTTCCAAAGGGCAACAGGTTTTCGGCTACGCCCAGCCGGAAGCAACACATATAAGACGGGTCCTGCTGCCACGCCTCGGCCAGGAGATCATCACGTAGGGTGTAGCCGGAGGAGAGGCCGAGGCCAGCGGGACCCGGCCAGGGGGATTGACAACGCTGGAGAGTTGCAGGGGGGGGAATGTCAGTGTCCTCGACCCTCCCCTCTCTCTCCCAGTCCGGCCGCGGTGGCCCTTGACAGTTGCAGGTAGTCCCGCCACATTCTCTACCGGTCCGGCCACCAACGGCCGGGGCCGATGGGATCCGGCTGCAGCCGATAAACCAAGGAACCCGTTCATGGGGCCAGAGCAAGGGGCGTCCGGCCGACATCCACCGGAAGCCCGGCCCGAAGACGGACGGGACATTTCTTCTTTCTTCAATAATGGCTTTGACAACACTGGGGGGGATGTCTTGCACATGTCTCCGACCCCCCCCCCCCCCCCCTCGTCCTCATCGCCTGGTCCGGCCATAACAAATCTCAAGCGAGACGCCGTGGGGTGCACTGGGAGGGAGAGACGGTGCGAACAGGCCTCTCCCGCCTCCCCAGTGGAGGCTTCCCACCTGCACCCTCAGCGCTCCAGGCGCCCGGAAAAGGGTTCTTCCACTGTGGCGATGCTGCAACGTCTCGCCCGGCAGGGTGGAGCCCGTCCGCTCATTTGACCCCGCGATCGCCAGTAGCTACCGAACTCTCAAAATGGCGGTCGACCTGGCAAGAGCGGGCCCAGCATAAAGAAATGGCCCGGTCACTGGTTGACTCCACCACCGTAGTCCTCCACGACCTTGAAGATTCTAGAGGAGCCGCGGGAGTCTCCGACCCCCGCAGACACCCCCGATGGGGAATGACTGCCATAATCGCCCGTGGAGTGACGAAACTGTATCCGCGGGACGTCGGCGCTCCCATGCTGGCGCCAGCCTCACTTTGAATGACTAGAATCCTGCAGACCTCAGTTCCGGTGAAAGCACACTGTGACCCGGTAGGAAAAATTGTTGCACCCCCTCCCCTTTTTGACTGATAGTTCAAACCACCGATCCTTTCCTTTGCCCTTTTACCAGAACTTTGGACTGCCTCCCCCTCTTTTACATTTTCTAGAGAAAACAAAACATTAACCACTACATTAGCATAGCAGTTGACACCAGAACTGTTTTCAAATTGAAAACCAACAACATCTTCAACAGAATCCTTTTTGTTTCTGCTGTGACCCTGCTACAGCACAGGCATTGTCCCCAGCAGTAATTCTGCAATGCCGGTAAGTATAGCTGTGGTGCCTACTGGACTCACTCACCCCCGCGGCGCCCCACGCCGTTATTTGCTGGGCGGCAACTTACTAGACATCACCTTCGTGACATCCAGATTTCAGCGCTTTCTGCTGCCTTGGAACTATTCGCACAACAGACCGCTACTGACAATCCACCCCCCGGGACGCCCCACGCCGGATACCCAAATCAGTGCGGCACCCAGGCAACATCTTCTGAATTTTCATAATTTGAAAGAACTAGTAACATGTCCTCATCAGGAATTTCCTCATGAAAAGTCTGCAATGATGATTCTTGTAACTCTATGGTCTCCAAACATTCGATAAATTCGCCATCAAGAGATTGATCAAAAAAATCATTCAAGTCATCTCCTCCTTGTGAGAATATTTCATTATTGGTGCTGTCAATTTCAATAAATGTATTGGATAATTCAAAAGAAATTGCCACGGTCTCTTCGTTGTTTAAATGTTTTTACTGTTTTTGTTTTGTTGTATATATTTATAAGTTATTAAAGTTTTATAATCCTACTACTTTGTTGGAGTGCTATATATTTTTAATGTGACACATAAATGTAAAAACTTTGATGTACAAAGAGTCATCCCTGGAATCTTCCGCTTCAGGCTCGGTCCCCTCCCCAATCACAATACAGGATGGTTTTCAGATAGTAGGAACACGTGTGGTGTGACGGATCTCATCGGGTGTGGGCCTTGATCTACTATAACTCCTTTGAAGAGGGGTGATTCTTTACAGCTGGGGCCATAAACTACATCTGCAGGGCTAGCTGATAGCCTGGACAATCGGACACAGAGGAAGAGGAGTGTCAGAGGGTGCGGTAGTGAATAGGGCGAAAGGGAGGTGTCGGGCGGGCACAGAGTGTGATTCTCAGGGAAGAGCAGCGCAGATGGGGGGAGGTTTATTGCCCATGCATAAGACAGAGAGCGGGGGTAACCAGTGCCTGGGGAAGATGCTTGCGAGGGTGGGGAGCCATGCTACGAATCGACAGCGTGCAGAGTGGGTCTGGTCAAGGCATCTAAAATGGCTGCCGTGCACGACAAAAGTGTGGCATTTCAAAAAAGGCAAGATGGCGCAAACAATGTTTTTCAACACTTCCTCATTTCCTTCGAATCGAACTTTAACAGACGTTGGTGCATATTACCAAAGTTAAGCGATATTTATCGCTAACGATGCTTACCAACAAATTTTTTACCGCTAAGCATCGTCAGAAATTATCGAAGATAAACCTTGCTATTA
>NC_136071.1:48224273-48271773 GCF_964261635.1 Lissotriton helveticus
TTCATAGGTTTTTTAAATACTAATTCCTAACTATATAAGGCCTGAAACCTATTTTTTTCAGTGAATTTCAAAGGTTTTTTTAATGCTAATTCCTAACTATATAAGACCTGAAAGCCCACCAGGAATCTCCAGTATGCGCCAGGGGACTGCATTGCAGAGAGGTGTAATGAAGCCACGCCCCTTTTTACACCTCTCTGCAACGCAGCCCCCGTGCATGTTTGAAGAGGGGGAACTAATTCCCCTTGCATACTGGGGGCCCCTGGGGGCCAACTAGCCCACCTGGAACCTCCAGTATGCGCCAGGGGGCTGCATTGCAGAGGTGTAATGAGGCTATGCCCCTTGTTACACCTCTCTGCAACGCAGACCCCTGCTGCGTTTGCAGAGGGGGAACTAATTCCCCTTGAATACTGGGGGTCCCTGGGGGCCAACTAGCCCACCAGGAGCCTCCAGTATGCGCCAGGGGGGCTGCATTGCAGAGAGGTGTAATGAGGCCACACTCTTTTTTACACCTCTCTGCAACGCAGCCCCCGTGCATGTTTGAAGAAGGGGAACTAATTCCCCTTGCATACTAGGGGTCCCTGGGGGCCAACTAGCCCACCTGGAACCTCCAGTATGCGCCAGGGGGCTGCATTGCACAGAGGTGTAATGAGGCTATGCCCCTTTTTACACCTCTCTGCAACGCAGGCCACTGATGCGTTTGCAGAGGGGGGACCAATTCCCCTTGCATACTGGGGGTCCCTGGGTCATATCTGTCCAAACACCGATATTCCGAACGATTGAAAATGACTTTTCTTGAGAAACATTTGGATTTGGATTATCATGTCCTATACTTTGGAATTTTTGAAAGACTGACTTTGAGGATGCTATAAATAACTCAAGTCTGCCCGAATTGTGTGGGTAAAATTGATACCTAGTCACTTTGAATAAGAGTGTACTTACGTCTCGTCTAACATTTGGAAGAAATATCTAGTTCTATGACCACAGGATACCGACATAACTTGAAGGAAATAAGAACGCCCTGAAGAAGTTCTGTTGTACAGAACGAAACGTTTCGGCTGGCTGTGGTACATAAACTTAAGGAAAATAAAAGCATTTGAATATACACCAAGATTCAGCGCTTCAATAAGGACTCTAAGTGATGTGATTTGATTGGACTTATTGTGCAAGTGGTGCTGTGCCAAACTTTGGAATATTCTCCACTACTCTCTACTACTTACTCTCTCCTACTCCACTACTCTCAAGTACTCACTCTCTACTACTCATTCTCTTCTACTCTACTACTCTCTCCCTACTACTCACTCCCTACTACTCACTATCTACTACTCTCTACTACTCACTTTACTACTCACTCTCGCTACCACTCACTCTCGCTACTACTCTCTCGCTACTACTCACTCTCTACTACTCACTCTCCTACTTACTACTACTCACTCTCTACTTCTCACTCTCTACTACTCTCTACTACTCACTCTCTACTACTCTCTACTACTCACTCTCTACTACTCTCTCTACTACTCTCTCTACTACTCACTCTACTACTCACTCTACTGCTCTCTACTGCTCTCTACTACTCTCTCTCTACTACTCTCTCTCTACTAGTCTCTACTACTCACTCTACTACTCACTCTACTACTCACTCTCTACTACTCTCTACTATTCTCTCTCTCTGCTACTCACTCTCTACTACTCTCTACTACTCACTCTCTACTACTCACTCTCTACTACTCACTCTCTACTACTCTCTACTACTCACTATTTACTACTCTCTACTACTCACTCTCTACTGCTCTCTACTACTCACTCTACTACTTACTCTCTACTACTCTCTACTACTCACTCTCTACTACTCACTCTACTATTCACTCTACGACTCTCTACTACTCACTCTCTACTCTCTATTACTCACTCTCTACCTCTCTACCTCTCTCTACTTCTCTCTCTTCTAGTCTCTACCTCTCTACCACTACCTCTCTACCTCTACACCTCTACCTCTACCTCTCTACCTCTCTCTACACGCACACATATACACATATATATATGCATATATATGCATATGCATTTATATATATGTATGTGTGTATATATATATATATATTCACTGAAAAAACCATAGGTTATAGACCATATATAGTTAGGAATTAGCATTTACAAAACCTTGAAAATTCACTGAAAAAACCATAGGTTATAGACCATATATAGTTAGGAATTAGCATTTAAACAAGCATTGGAAATGCAATAGGTCTCGCAGCATTAGAGTTAGTGCTTTTAGAATTGTTTATGGGTTTTTTTGTAAATCTTTAGCATTTTTGTTTCCTGTAGCCAATGCTAAAGAATTAAAAAAAAAAACCATAAACATTTCTAAAAGCTCTAACTCAAATGCTCCGAGACCTATTCCACTGTGTGAGGGTGAGGGGTTGAGGGTGAGTGAGGGTGAGTGAGGGTGGGTGAGGGTGAGTGAGGGTGAGGGGTTGAGGGTGAGTGAGAGTGAGGGTGAGGGTGAGTGAGGGTGAGTAAGGGTGAGGGTGAGGGTGAGTGAGTGTGAGTGAGGGTGAGTGAGGGTGAGGGTGAGTGAGGGTGAGGGGTTGATGTTGAGGGTGAGGGGTTGAGGGTGAGTGAGGGTGAGTGAGGGGTTGAGGGTGAGTGAGGGTGAGGGTGAGTGAGGGTGAGGGGTTGAGGGTGAGTGAGGGGGTGAGGGTGAGGGGTTGAGGGTGAGTGAGGGTGAGGGGTTGAGGGTGAGTGAGGGTGAGGGTGAGTGAGGGTGAGTGAGGGTGATGGGTTGAGGGTGAGTGAGGGTGGGTGAGGGTGAGTGAGGGTGAGTGAGGGTGAGTGAGGGTGAGGGGTTGAGGGTGAGTGCAATTAGGTTAATGTCAGGTTGATTGCCCATTCAAATTATCACTGTCCTGTAACTCAGGATTGCTTTTAAAACCAGGGAATCCTGTCTGAGAAAAAAGCATGAAACATGCTATGCTTGGTATAACCCTGCTGGTCACAGGACAGGTTCCTGGGTCTTTCTCTGTCAGGGACAGGCCTCTGCCTCTGTGCACAGACTAGAATAATGTGACTCCAGGGGCAAAATAAAGGTCCGGGCCTTTTCACTGAGTCGGGCACTCGGGCAGGGGAACATGTTTATCATACAGGGAACATTCACGCCCCAACAGCCATGAAAGCCATTGGCTTTGTCAATGATTTCTTCCGCTACATGGCTGCCCTGCCAGTGCATGCAGTAAAACCTTGCTTGAAGAACAATCTTTCAGAGTCAGGTGTTGTGCCAAACCCATCGGCGATTTTTTGAGTTAATATTTTCTTTGCTCTACTGATCCAAGATTATAGAGGGCTGGAAGTGAGCAGCCAGGAATTATTATTATTATTATTATTCCTGACACTGTCGTCGGTGCTGGAGTGAGCATACGGGACATGGGGCACTCGCCAGGAGGCTTTAGGTCAGGGGGCTGTGTTGAGGGCTGGAGGGCAGCCCTCGGGCCCGCCAATCGTGAAAGCAGCCACGAAGTAAAATGTCACTGGCACAGCCATGTCTCAGAACTGCATGCCAAACCGAAAATCTTTCTTTAAAAAGAATGTTTTGGCGTAATTTAAAAATAAACAATAGGTAAAGAACCCCCTAGCCTCCCTTGAGAGGATCAGAATGTCTTAAACATTTTCGGATGCACTTTTTACCTCACTATTCTTCCTCCCGTTGTAGGCTCTACGCGGGAGGAGGGGGGTGGGCAGCCATCGCTTCCGAGGGCTCAAGGCCCCAGGCGGCCGCTGCAACTGGCGGCGACTGCAGAGGAGGCCGCTGTTTCTCAGTGATCGCATTAGGTTGTTATGGTAACGCGGGCTTTCTCCGTGATTGAAAGGAGCAGAGGTCACGGGAAGAGCTGGGTGATTAGAGGAGATGGAGGGCAGAAAGAAAGAAACCCGTGCCTGAGAACAGGTCTGGAATAGCAATGAAGGAGGGAGTCAACGATGGAGAAATGGAGCAAACAGCTATGGACGAAGGGAAGGAAATCCAGGGCAGGAGGAGAGTGTTATGGAAGTTAGTGAAAGATGGATAGAAGGAAGGAACGAAGGACAGAATTAAAAGAAGGGGGGGAGGAACGAGACGAAGACAAACAAGCAACAAGCCTTTCACCGTAACACGGCGGGCAGGGGAGGGGGCGGAGAGGGGAGAGGTGCGACACGGCAGGCAGGCAGGGGAGGAGAGTAGGAGGAGGAGGGGGGAGGAGAGTAGGGGAGGCACGGCCTAGCGGCAGGCAGGCAGGGGAGGAAAGGAGGAGGGGGGAGGAGAGTAGGGGAGGCACGGCCTAGCGGCCGTGCAATCAAGTAGTGAGGGGCGGAGCTGGGGGAGGCTGCGAGAGAGAGTAGGCGGCTGGGGGCATGTGCACGCGCATTTAAGCTCAATGCGCATGCGCATTGAGCTTAAATTTCTCGTGCACTGCAAGGAATCGCCACGATTCCTTGCAGTGTGGATAAAGAGCGGATAAGTGCCAATACTCTCGCCTTGCTCGATGCGCATGCGCATCGACAGGCGAGACCTAAAAACCTTATTTTACTCACACAAAACCATTGAAATTCCATATATAGTTAGTTGCACTAACTATATATCGCGCACCCGCAATCCACTGCTGATCATGTCACATATTACATCATTCATGACATGGTCAGTGACATCACTGATGACATCACTGATGACATCTCAAATGACATCACTGATGACATCACTGATGACATCTCAAATGACATCACTGATGACATCACTGATGACATCTCAAATGACATCACTGATGACATCTCATTTGACATTACTGATCACATCACTGATGACATCATTCATGTGATAATACGATGAACCTCTTCAGACTCTAATATAACCTTAGATACACTCAGTGTAAACAGACACTCATAGACTGTCACTCATCCATGAAGTTACTCAGACACTTAGTCAGTCATGCAAAGAATCAATCACACCTCCATTTCCTCAACTATACAGTTATACACACCTTACTTATTCAAACATATACTAAAACATATTTACTCACTTATACAATCCTGGATACAAGTTCACAATGATCCATACAGCCACTCACACATTCACTGGCTCTTATGTACAGTTATTTATATATGTCAACTCTCACATGTACTGTGTTTTACATATGTACTTACTTTGACATGTAGCACTGAGATATCCATTCACTCACCAATACACTCATGCACACAGTCAACCGCCCATACAGCTGTTTCCACATGCACTTTTGAACCCATACATCTAGTCAATCAACTGCTCACACATCTATGCAGAGAGTCATACACCTCCCAGCCACCCAGACACACACTCAGTCTCCCATACAAATGCTTGGGCAACCAATCAATAACCCATACAGTTAATCATATAGCTAATGATCAACACATGCAGCAGTTTACAGAACAACAGACATAATGATGCACAAATTAAGACAGTTTAGTCACTAACCCATGCACTCAGTGAGACACATTTAATCAGTCACTCATACAGTCAGCCATGCCCCTACTAAATCCTTCATCAAGACACTTATACATCCACTCATTCTTCAATATGTAAGACATATTTTAACTTTACAGAATTATACAGTCACTGGATGTAGTCATCAGTGATGTCATTTGAGATGTCATCAGTGATGTCATCAGTGATGTCATTTGAGATGTCATCAGTGATGTCATCAGTGATGTCATTTGAGATGTCATCAGTGATGTCATCAGTGATGTCACTGACCATGTCATGAATGATGTAATATGTGACATGATCAGCAGTGGATTGCGGGTGCGCGATATATAGTTAGTGCAACTAACTATATATGGAATTTCAATGGTTTTGTGTGAGTAAAATAAGGTTTTTTAAATGCTAATTCCTAACTATATATGGTCTATAACCTATGGTTTTTTCAGTGAATTTTCAAGGTTTTGTAAATGCTAATTCCTAACTATATAGGGTCTATAACCTATGGTTTTTTCAGTGAATTTCATTGGTTTTTTAATAGCTAATATCAAAACCTTTACAATGTATTATTCTTTAAATAGAAAAATATTTTTTACATATTTTTAATACAATTTTTTTTATATTATTTTTTTTGTTACGCTCCCGGTACGCGAACCGGTTAGCTTCCCGTTAGCTCAATCCGGAGGCGCGACCCGGTCCGCGAACCGGTAAACGTTCCTTTTGCGCACCTCTCGCGTTAGAAAACAACATCGTGACGCTTTGCGTCAGCATGACGTTTCGCGTTCTCGCGTAATACGTCATATTACGTGCTACGTTCGCGTACCCGGAAGCGTAGCGGTACGCGAACCGGAAGCGATCCGCGGCGCGGCGCCGACCGCGTAACGTAAACACAGCAGGTCATGTGACTCGGTAATAACACTTTTCATTGGTTCATTTCACTTTTGGTTTCCTAATGATGTAATACTAGGTCATGTGATCTAAAATGAACACTTTTCATTGGTTTAGAACTTTTGCTTTTCCCAAATGATGAAAACCCCTCCTTCTTTCCTCACTCTGACTTTCATCTTGGTGAGAGAAAGACCCTTTATTTACACTTTGACATGGCTTCATTAGTAGCTTCAGCTGGTGCTAACCCACCACCTCCACCAAATCCAAGAAAGAGAGGACCACCTGCAGAAGTAATTTTGCAAGAAGAGGAAGAACAGGAAGAACAGGAAGAGGAGGAAGAGGAGGAAGAGCCAAGGTTTTTGCCAGAGGAGCCCAGGAGGTACAATCGAAAGGAGAATTACATTTGGCAATTCTATAGAATTCCTGAGGGGCAAAAAAAAGTGAATGCACGCTACGTGTTTTGCCGTATATGCGGTGATAGATTGTCAAGGGGAACTGATAAAAAATACAGTTACGGCAATCACACTATGCATCGGCATATGAGTAGGTGGCACCCAAATAATTATAGTGCTGCCCAGCTACGTGATGAGCAACAAAATCCCCTCCCAATGGCAAGAAGATCGGTTGTTCCAGAGGTGTCGGGACCAGAGGCGAGGGAGATGATCGCAAACATCCAAATGTTGTTTGGGCACGTAAAGCAAGTGTGCGTGGAATGTGGCGATTTCATCTGCTACAGGGAAAGTAGCATCACTTTGATTTTGCGAGCTATTCAAAATCATGTTAATGTTTGTACGAAACGCCCCAAAAAATAAATTCTTTTTTTTTTGTTGCTCCTGTTGAGCCCTTTACAATGGATAGTTTTTGTTCCCCCCCCCCCCAAAAAAACCAAAATTTTTTTAAAAACGTTCAGAAAATACAAAAAAAGTAAAAAAATGTTCAAAAAATACTAAAAAAAATATAAAACAACACAAACATAAAAAAAAAAGTTCTTTTCAGAACTATCTCCCCATTATAAAAAAATTGGTAGAATATTTAGAACTCTGCCAACCTCTATTTCTCTTAGTTCGCTCCCCGGAGCGCTACCCGGTACGCGTACCGGAAGCTAACCAAAAAAAATATTTTTTTAAAAAAAGAACAGTAAGTATAAGGTAAGCAAACAGACAGTTATGTGAAAAGAAAGACAGCGCTAGGGAGTAAACAAGAGATACTGTTACCTACAATCCACTGCTGATGATGTCACATATTACATCATTCATGACATGGTCAGTAACATCAACAGCAGTGGATTGTAGGTAACAGTATCCTTAGTTTACTCCCTATAGCTGTCTTTCTTTTAACATAACTGTCTGTTTGCTTCCCTTATAGTTACTGTTCTTTTTTGTAAAATTTTTTTTTGATCAGTCATAAACAGTGACATTAATAGAAACAGAGAGAGTGAACAAGAGTGAAGAACTATGGTCCTCCTCAGCCACCCTCAGAAAACCAAGGGGGTCAAGATACATCTACCGTGCCCCCTTCTACCCATTCTGAACATTATTTGCCCTCCATCTTGTATCTTGATTCGACCGAAACACAAAATGGTGGACTCCCATAACGCTGCTGGTTTGCGAACCGGGCCACTTCCCGGGAAGCGGTCCAAAAAAAAAGGTGGGAAAGTAATTCACAGACACTAAGAGTAATAGAGATGGAGTGAGTGAACAAGACTGAGGAACTATGAGAACAGAGGGACTGAGAAAAAGAGTGGAAGGAGTTGAGTAAGTAGGTAATAGAGAAAGGAATGAGGAAAGTAGCAAAGGCAGGAAACTGAGGGTTAAAGAAGTGAAGCAGTGGATCTAATAGTAGGTGAATGTGATAGAAATGTAACGAAAAGAGTACAACTATTTACCTTATAATTGCCGTTAAATTAATCACTTTTTATTTTTATATTTTCAATCTGTGAAAGAGAGAACCAACATTTGAAAAATATTAAAACATGTATTTAAAAATTACAAAAGACAAGGGAAAAGATTGAAGGACAAATAGTTTTTCAACAACTTTGACACTGACAGAAGCTTCTGCTTCTCCAGGTCCCCTACACAATCCTAAAGATATACATTTTAAACTAACAGTATCTTGATGCAGATGAAGTGAGGCCTATCTTAAAACATGGTGCATCTTTTGCATTGCTCTTGTTTCAGAAAAGTGTCGCTTCAGGATGCCAATAACATGTCTCCTATCCAGAGATTTGTTTGAGGTGAGGCCTACTCAGAGTTCAAGATGAGATTTACACTTGTTGAAGTGCACAGAGGAGATAATATCTGTGAAAGTCTACCAATGAAGTGAGTCATGTCCACTGCACTCTTCAACAAAGTAGAAACCTCCTATGTTTCCCTGGACAGACCTAAACTTGATCTGCACAATGTGATTCATAATGATAGGAAACACAGGTGATGTAATTGAAATATGTGCAATTTATTTTGCTCATTTCACAATCACATCACTTGTGTTTCCTTTGCTTAGGTATCTCATTGTGCAGATGTAGTCCAGCATATGAAAGAATACGTAGAAGTGCAGCACTGCATGCAATAAATTTAACACTTACAGAAAACTCACCTTCTCCATGCCTCCTACACAGTTCTACATATACATCATAAATGCAAACAGTACAGAATTAATTATACATGTTAAATGGTTTATTTTTGCTGTTCTCAGAATGTATCAAAATTCACTAAAAACAGTGACTTGAAGGTATTCATCATGTAACAGCGGGGAAAAAAAAACACAATCAAAATGATTGTGTTTAAAAAACCCAAACAACATCAGAAATCAAAATTCAGAACTCCTTAAAGTTAACTTACTTTCCATGACGTCCAAGGATGTCCTATGAACAGCTTACACTCTTTTGTGCTGTTATTACTTTCAGCCCGCCACTTTCTGAAAGAAAACCTCCATCGTTTTTAAAAACACGTTACATGCAATAAATGACTTCTTGCTCTCTACCACTATTTTCCACAAGGCCAAATCTAGTCAGAGCTATTTATAACTCTTTGATTTCTTGTAAGCCAATCCCATCATTTGGCATTTCCGCAACTTTCACAATTAAAATGTTGAAGATCATTTTCACAATCCTGGAATAGTAATATCTTCCCCTTCTTGCTCAGTCATGTTCTACATTTCCTATGACACTGATACTGCTTAATATGAAGCAGACTTACACTACCTCTATGACTACTACAATTATTTAATTCTCTACATCACTTTTAATCACAAAGCAATGTAAAACAGTAGACAGCATTGCAGACTTACATTCCCTCTACTCCATGTTTTGATTGGCTGCTTCAATTAGCTTATAAAAAGAAACAGTTTTTCTGAACTCATTCAAAGTGCACATATATCTCCATGATGTCCAGTCCTATGATTAGAAGTTATGTCTCTGAACTACACTTATCCTCAAGGCCAAATTGTGTAGGAGCCATTAGAACTTCTTGAAATTCCACAGAGCACATCCCGAGATTATTTCCCTAAAATTTTGGTTTTAAAAACACCAGGTAAGAGTTTTTAAGGTCATACGGCAATTTTTTTTTGAAAACTAAAACAGAATCATTGCAGAATGACCAGCCATTTCTAGACTTTAAATAAGCTGTGTAATGTCCTGATGTTATTGAAGCGCCGTCATGATATATAATTGCTGTAGTTACAAAAGTCCTTCCTGATATTGACAACTGCGAAGCTACAAAATTTTTTATTAAAGTTGTCAATTTTGTTCCATCAGTCCTACATCGTTGGAACATTAAAATGACGTACTGGCCATATGTTCGTATAAATAATGTGGACATCATTTCAGATTTACATTGGCTACACTCCATGTTGTGATTAGCAGCTTTTACTAGCTTATTAAAGGAGACTGATTTACTGTCTGGCAAAGTTAAATATATAAATCTTTCTGAGTCTACACTAGTAGTACTTGATACCATACAGTTCTCGCAGTCATGCTGCCATTGATAAGAAAGCCCAAACAGCTGATCTACATCTACACCTTCAGCATGTAATACATCAAGCATATACATTAAAAACTCCTGACAATCTTGCTGAATATTTTGAGAGAATTGTGTTTGGCCTGAACATCTATCTAACAGATTTCGAATTTCAGACACACTTTCTATGTTTCTTCTATCAGTGGTACATTTCTCTAACACAGAATTTAACAAACTGCAAAATCTTTGATCAGAATTGACCACAATCTCTTCTTTTACATTTTTTAGAGAAAACAAAACATTAATTACTACATTAGCATAGCAGTTGACACCAGAACTGTTTTCAAACTGAAAACCAACAACATCTTCAACAGAATCCTTTTTGTTTCTGCTTGTAATTTTAGGTTCATTCACTTTTTGTCTTTTTGCTACAACCTCCCCAGTATTGTTCTCATTTCTTCGTTTCCGGCCTACCAGACGTTTCTCAAACAAAGGAAACTGAGGCAAATGTGGCGCATACTCTCTTCTTAACCTATTGTATTCCTTAACACAATCTAGATCTGCACAAATGTTTGTGACATCACACTCAATCAAGTACAATCCCGATAAAGTTCTAACTCGTGACAATGCCACATATGCCATACCCTCCTTGAACACAGAACTGCCAATATTCACCAATGCACTGTCTACACTTAAACCTTGCGATTTATGGATTGTCACCGCATATGCCAAGCAAACAGGGAACTGCTTACGGCGAACATATAAGTCTTTTACAAGCAAAAATCTAGCAGAACAACGAGCAATTAGCTGTACTTCCTCAATGCCATCAAATTTAATTTTTAAAAATTCAATTCCATCTCTATTTCTGTATTTCACAAAATCAACAACATTACCCATTGATCCATTTACCAGACCTCTTTCAACATGTAAATTCCTTCTTAAAATTATACGGCAGTTCAAGCACACATTCAGAGTCTTTTCAAAACCTGCAGTTTTAGATATACTCTTCTCTAATGAATCCAATTTAGTTTTCAGATTCTCAGACAAAATAATTGTTGATCCCATATGCTCTACTCTATCAATAGCTTCCAGTTTCACAATCTCTTGCTTTTCTAAATGCAACATTTTGTTGTTAAATTTGGCACATTCTGCAAGAGTTGGCATCAAACATATTCCAGATTTCTTTTCAGTAATTTTCTGAAAAATATTCTCAGGCACAACATCTTGTTCTGGATATAAATTTGACAGTAATCGTGCATTTAAAACTTCTTTCCCATGCTCAGTCACTTTTCCAATTCTAACATCTTGTAGAATAGTCTTGTAAACTTCATCCTTCGCCTGACGCATATTTTCATGCAGTTCAGCATAATTGAAGTTTAACCATATATTGACGTTGCCAATGCTGCCTAGGCACTTCCTGGTATCTTCATGCGTGAGCATTTTGAACACAGGTTGCCCTTTCACTGGTGTCAGCTGCAGAAGATCTCCGAAAACAATGATGTGTTTGCCACCAAATAACACATCATACTCTGTTTTGAGAACTTCTTGCATCCTCAAATGCACAAAGGCAAGCATGACATTGGAAACCATGCTTACTTCGTCAATGATAAGAAGTTTCATTTTCCTCAAGATTCTTGAAACTTCAAAACAAGCATCTCCAGATAGCTTGTGATATTCTAATTTGTTGTCATGCTCCACTGGCAGCATCAGTAAACGATGTAAAGTAATCCCTTTAATATTATGTGCTGCCAGTCCAGTTGGAGCAGTGACAACACAAGACAGCGATGACTCTGTCCTTTCCTGCAAATAGCATGAAATTGCTTTAATGAGGAAACTTTTTCCAGTTCCCGCTTCTCCACTCACGTACAGTCGGACAGGCTTCAACGACGTACATGAGCACTCTTTCTTATCATGACTTAATCCATGATCAATTTGCATGGTAACTTCGTCATATATTTTCCTCTGCTCAACGTTGAGTTGCCTTTCCAACTCTTCTAAGTTAACCGCATCCTCTTGAGCATGTGCCATGGCTCTTTCCACTTCATTCATAGCAGTGGCAGCTTCATTTTCAATAAGAGGTCCTCCTAGTGGATCCTGACTCAATGAAGCAGAACTCTGACTGTCCTGAGAACTGTCTCTGGCAATCTCGGCTGCAATCGTTGCTTCCTGCTCAATTTCCGCATTCAACATTTCTACATATTTGGGAAAAGCAGGACATTCTATGGTCTCCTTGGCGGCATTGAAAGAGTCTTCGTAACAGAGGAAATCTCCAAGCAGTTCCTCTTCTGCACGCCAAGGCTTGAAAAGTTGCAAAAGTGCTAAATAGAAAAACTCCTTTTTTTCAGGAGATTCGCCACTCAATTTTCGATGGTTTATCAAGTGGCATTTTCTTTGCTTGACCAGACATCCCTCACTTCCTATTACAGCATACACTCCTTTCTCAGTATCTTCTTTGATGTTCCTCTTGAATATGTAATTTTGCAGAACCTCATACAGACAAACATTCTCGAGGTGACTGCTTCGATTTGGATAATATGTATCTAACATGTTTGTCTTCAAAATGTCGGTACTGTTTGGCTCCTTTTCCGCCAAATACTCAATTTCCCGCACAGGTTTGAGAACTCGATTACGCGTTGCAGCAAGACCAAGACTCGCCCAAACGATACTCCTGGACTTGGCATAGAGACTTGCTGAAGACAACCGGTCAGAACATTCGTACGCTCCGATTTCTCGATGCGACAACATCTTCAGACTGAAACTGTACAACTTCTTGCTGAGGCTCTTTTCATGGGAAATATCCTCCCACATATCCTTCAATTCTGTCTTCTCTTTTTTGGTGATGTAAGATGTCACATACCGAGCCACAGCCATACAGTTATCAGCCACAAACTGTATATCCATGTTAGCATTCCACATGGACAAAATCACCGGGTTGTAATCGTTGATGTACTTGGACTCTTCGTTCCTCTTCAAATTGTATGTGTTTTTAGGTGATTTCTTCATCACATTATGTCGCAGCGAAGACATCAAACTGTTTACTCTTCCTTTAGAAATCACCGGTCGTGGAAAGCCGAAACGACATTTGGTGTAGAACTTGTCTTTGTTTCGGAATTTACGACGGCAGTACTTTCCACATCGATGGCTTTGGAAACGCAGAACTTTTTCTCTTAGGCTTTTCTTCTCCTTTGCGTTTGGAACAGCACACGTAGAATACTGTTGGATGAAACTCATCACTGAGTCTTCTGGATCCGTTCCAAATTTAGGTGCATCCTTGATCCACAGCAACATATGTATATGAGGAGCACCTCTTGCTTGGTACTCCTTTCTCCAGAAGAAATCCAACACCTCTCCAAGAGGTGGATTCTTCTTATTCATGATGAAAGACATCATAGCTTCAAATCTATGATTGAAGTACCTACATACATTGACTGGATCCAAAGAGCACAGTTCTCCGGGTGTCTTGAATTCGATGTTATCTACGTTAGCATTTGCCTCTCGTAGAAATTGAAGTAAGTCTTCCCAGCCATACTCGGCACAACTCAGAGTGAGGAACCATGTGGGAGTACCTAAGTTCCTCAGCATACATTTTAAATCACCATGACGACGGTACCAGTACTCATTAGTACCACGCTGACACGCCATGAGATTAATCAGGTGAGAATCCAAAATACTATCTTGGACATTCACTTTATCCATAAAATCTCTTGCCGAGATGTTTTGCATGTGTATACCACTTTTCAAGATGTGGTTCACTGCATATGACAGTCCAGACAGATCGCTTTCAAACAGGAGATGAAACAAATAAGGAATGCATTGTCGAAACCTAGCATCTCCTGCATACAATCGCAAAGTCCGGTATTCAGAAGCAGGAATTTGATGAGGTCGCTCATCATATCTTCCTCCTTGACCTGTTGTAAAAAGCTGTGGGAAACACCGAGCTTCCAAACTTTCCTCCCAAACACTAATGGGACTCCCTTTGGCTTGTTTCATTTGAAACAACTCAATAGCATTCCCCACGACTTCCTTGGAATGCAAAGGATGAACACTATAATGTTCATATATTTCTTCGCTAGTAGAGGGTTCTACTTTCTCAATTTGACCAGCACACAAATCGCTATCCTCTTCCTCACTTACTTCCTCTTCTGCAACATATACATTCTTATAGTATTTATTATTTTTTTTCAAATACAATGTTGCCTTTTTAACTTTCCTAACATCTACTAAATCTTGCCATATTTTCTTATTCTTTGTCGGAACCCCATTAACTAAGATAACCAGAGGTTCCTCGTCCACTTTTTCTACTCCAATTGTGTTAATGTTTTTCTTCAAATCTAGAGGCAAATAAACAACTCTTCCCTTTAATCCTCTCTGTAAATCTGATGGAGGCAATTTCCCTGTCTTTGGCTCCATTCTTACAATAGCCTGAAAGGGATGGATACTTTGAATCAAAATAGATTCATAAGTATTTAAGTCCTTCAATTCAGAAGGAATCTCAACCAATTCCAGATTATTATGAACTGCTCTAGCAGGCATCTGGTTTTGTTTTAATTTGTTACAACAATAAGTACACACACGTTGATCCAATCCCAAATCAAAACAATTTTCTACCATCAAGTATGTTGCAAAATCCTTCCATTCACTATTATTTTCCCTTTCACTTTTTGCATATAAATCCACTAACTTAGTCTGATTCTTATAATAAGTGCGTCTACAACACACACAAGTGAAATTAGGCCTCTCACTTGATTTCACGTCAAACGTCGCAATTTCCCTCTGGAAATTATCTGTACTGGAAACATGTACACTATCTTCCAAATGACCCTCTACTTCTTGCTCAATTTCAACATTCTCCTCTTTACTTCCAAAGTAACAAAACTCAATTTCTTCACATATATTCTTCACATCTATTTCAGAACCATGCAAAAGAGCAGCGCATAATTGTTTCAGCATAATTGCTGGACTCTTAGCATAATACAACATTCTAACTAATTTCCTCACTTTGTTATGATGCACTGCTAGCATCCTGAAATGATGAAAAACACTCTGGCATACTCTCCTGGAAAGACAAGCCAGTGAATGACCATGCAAACCTGTCACTTCTCTTACTCTGCAAGGATCTAATTCTTGCAAGAACCTCATTTTCTGCTTCAAACTTTTTTTGTTAAATGACCGTACAAAATCACAAAGCAAATTGATGGAATCCTGTCGCACACTGCAAATACTACTACACTTCCAGGTGTACACAGGACCCTTAGCACGTCTTCCTAAAACCTCATTACCTAACAACTCTTCTGCCTCTGTTGTCACAAGTTTTTCTTTTTCAACTGGACAACCATCTTTCACTTCATAAGCACGACCACTGGTGTCAACTGCATGCACCAAATCATTATCCTGGAAATAACTCTCTTCATTAAAAAATGCCTCACAGCTTGAACTATGCATCCATTCTCCAGAAAAAACTTCACAAAAATTACTACGATTAACTATTCTCTTCCATCTACTATTTCTTTTGAAATCAAAAATTGCCTTGTTTAGCTTCCTAATTCTATTGATTATCAAAATAAATAACTTACGTTTAATTTCAAATGCCTGATCAATAACTTTCTCAACTTTTTTTTTTCTCTTATAAAAAACTAGTTTCTGTTGACCTTTCTTAATATTTTTTAACAAATTGCCAATTATCCTGTTGCGGAACATTCGTTTACGAATCTCCCTAAACTGTTGTTTCCTTCTACTATCATGCACAGATTTATCTCTTGCTCTAGCAGTAACATTTTTCATTGTCCTTTTCTTTCCATTTGATTTCCTTCTCGTGTTATGGACTGAAACATTTTCTGTAGTAATATTTTTTTTATTACAAATATTTCTTATGAAATATTTAGAGCTCTTACCCGGTGCTTTCTTCGTGGCTTGAGAAATCTTTTTGTTAGAGGACTGCTGCGTTTTTTTTTTCTCCTGCTGTCTTTGACGTTTTGCAGCCTTTATCTGTCTTTGTATTGTAGGCATATTAAAATCTTGAAATGATCTGCAGTTGAATCTGAGGAAAAATATAATAAAAAATGTTAATAAACATTATTATCAAACAGTAAATCAGTAATAGTGATCAAAAACATAACACACTACTTGACATTTTAATTTGAAGATTTTTTAGTCATTGGCAATTTTACAATACAGAAATACCAGAAAAGAAATGACATTTATATTTATGTTACCTATGCTATTTTATATGTGAATCTGATCTAATTTTATGAGCATATTTTAATATTTTATTGAAGACACTACACATAACCTGTTTTTGAAGGTGTCTTTATTTTTAAATTAAACGGTTTACCTTTTTACTTTTTATTGATTATAAATTTTAAAAATAAATGTTTATAATTCCAAAGGCTCAAGCAGGTCAGCTTCCCATCCTATATCATATAATTCGGACAAATCTGCATCCTCATCACGCTCTTCTTCATCCTCAGGATTTAAATCATCCAAAGGATCAACATCCACTGATGTTTCAATTACAAGTTCAATGATGAGGTCAAAATCAACTGATTGCAGATTGTCGCTCATGTTGAGGTTGTCTTTATCTTTAAAGAAAGATAACAACAATGAGATGTTGCAGAGTAAGAAACAAATCTCAGAGATTTTAATAGTAAAATTGTTTAACAAGATTAACATTTTGCAGCTATTATTTAGCTATGTCCAGCAATGCTGAGCAGGTGAAGCCTATGTCTAATTTTTCACTGAACAGGACTCATCTCTTCTTAACCTTGGATAAGCCTCAACGACTCTATGTCCCCTGCACATACTTAAATGTTAAAGGGCAGATTTATATTAAATGGCACATCCCCAGGCATGCACCAGTTAATGTGCACCACTGCTTTACCACCCATGGTGTGCCGCATTTACAATCAGATAGGAGAAAGCTGCGTCAAAACCCTGCGCCTGCTTGAAGCTGGCATAGGTCTTGACGCAGCATTGTGGAGATGGGGCACCCCTGAGCCTTGCTGGAGCTGCATCGCACTTGCGATACAACTCCAGCAATGCACCACCTTTACGGCACAGATGCGTCACGCATCTGTGCCGTTTTTGCCCCATGCTGCGCCGCATTGTAAATGCAGCACAACATGGGTGGCGGAACAGTGGCGCAGGATGACTGTCACATCCCTGGTGATGCGCCAGTCATCATAAATCTATCCCTAAGCTTCTTATCTTGTTACAGATGAACTGCCATATGTATCATCAAAATATTTTACATTTTCTAAATAGCGAATTTTAAGGAATAAATAGCGATTCTTTACCATTCCTAATTTGCGATGAGCAAATTGCTAATTGCAAGTTACCCATTCATTTCCATGGCCTAGGAGGCTAATATGAATGAAGGTTTAATTTGCGATTAGCAATTTGCTCATCACAAAGTAGGAATTTTTCCAAGGGTGCAGGGGTGTCTCAAGAACACCTGCTGCACCCCTGAAAAACAAATTTGGGGGCATATGGCACACATACATGCCCTAAGGGCATGTGTTGGCGTCATATGGCACCTTTTGTTTTTTTGAAAAAAAGCTTTTTGAAAAGAATTCACAAATTACCACTAATTTACCACAATAGTTTCCAAATCCTTAATGTCATTTTTTACATAGTTTTTGTTTGATACATTGCATTTAAGTAGTCACAAAATTTGCAAATGCTTCAGTGCAATCGCAAAATAAGAAATAGCAAATTTTGCTACTCCTTATTTTGCATCAAAGTTGTTTGATACATACCATTTGTCTAATTAACATTCGCAAAGGCCGAAATTCATAGAATTTTGATCTTTGCAAATGCTAATTAGCTTGATACATATGGCCCCAAGTGAGGCCTGTCTTGCGACATGGTGCATCTTTTGCATCACTGCTGCTTGGGTTTTATGTGGTACGTTTTTTTTTACACCATGACATATCTGCCTAAATGCATCAATTTTTAATGTTGTCACCTCATAGCAAATCTTTTGCACCACCGCTGCATCATAAAAGTGACGCACAGTGGCACAAAAAAGGCATACACCTATCATAAATCTGTCCCTAGCATTTTAAATGATTAATCCAGGATGACAATAAAGTGTGTCGTATCCAGAGGTTTGTTTAAGGTGAGGCCTACTCAGGATTGCAGATTAAAGTTACGCTTGATGAAGAATACAGAGGAGATAATACATATAAAGGACTACCAATGAAGTAAGTAATGTGCACTTTATTGCGCCAGTCATCATAAATGTATCCCTAAGCTTCTTATCTTGTTACAGATGAACCACCATATGTACCATCAAACTATTTTGCATTTCCTAAATAGCAAATTTTAAGGAATAAATAGCAATTCTTTACTATTCCTAATTTGCAATGAGCAAATTGCTAATTGCAAATTACCCATTCATTTCCATGGGCTAGGAGGCTCATAGGAATGAAGGTTGCAATTTGTGATTAGCAATTAGCTCATCACAAAATAGGATTTTTTTCAAGCGTGCAGGGGTATCTCAAGAACACCCTGCTGCACCCCTGAAAAAGAAATTTGGGAGCATATGGCAAACCTACATGCCCTAATGGCATGTATGGGCCTCATATGGGACCTTTTTTTTTGTTGAAAAAAATGCTTTTTGAAAAGAATTCGCAAATTACCACAAACTAGAAGTTGGTGGTAGTTTCCAAATCCTTAATATCATTTTTTACATATTTTTTTTTGATACATTGCATTTAAGGAATCGCAAATTTTGAATTATTGACATTTTAAGTCATTTCCACATGTGCAGTGTTTTCAAAATATAATTTGAAAATCGTTTTTGGGGAAAAGTAATGGTTTGCAAATTTATGACAAGGACATAATGGTGTATGCTTCTCTATAAGGCATTTCAGTGTCTCTGATGTCATTTTTCCCATATTACATTATAAGACCTTTCCCCATGAAGCACATTCCTTGTAAATATGCTCCCACCTGTGCATTGCGAATTTAGATTTTGACTGTTTCAGTCACATAGCCATGTTGAAAGTGACCCAAAAAAATTGCAAACGTTTTAAAATAACACATTCATGTGTCTTAAGGACATTTTAAGTCATTTCCCCATGGACAATGTTTTCTAAGTGGCACAAAAGAGGTATACACCTATCATAAATCTGTCCCTAGCATTTTAAATGATTAATACAGGATAACAATAAGATGTAGCCTATCCAGAGGTTTGTTTAAAGTGAGGCCTACTCAGGATTGCAGATTAAATTTACGCTTGATGAAGAATACAGAGGAGATAATATATGTAAAGCTCTACCAATGAAGTAAGTGATGTCTACTTCATTGCGCCAGTCACCATAAATGAATCCATAAGCTTCTTATCTTGTTAGAGATCAACCGCCATATGTATCATCAAACTACTTTGCATTTCCTAAATAGCGAATTTTAAGGAATAAATAGCAATTCTTTACCATTCCTAATTTGCAATGAGCAAATTGCTAATTGCTATTTTACCCATTCATTTCCATGGGCTAGGAGGCTCATATAAATGAAGGTGCAATTTGCGATTAACAATTTGCTCATCACAAATTAGGAATTTATTCCAAAGGTGCAGGGGTGTCTCAAGAACACCCTGCTGCTACCCTAAAAAAGAAATTTGGGGGCATATGGCGCACATAAATTTTAACAACATTCCTTTACCTCAACAACGATTTTCAAATCATAACTTCAAAACACTACACATGGGAAAATTACTTAAATTGTCCTTAAGACACATGAAAGCGTTTTTTGATTGGCTTTCCTGCATGGTAGGGTCACTTTTAACATGGCTATGTAACACAAACATTCAAAATCAAAATTTTCCATGCACAGGTGGGAGCATATTTACAAGCAATTTGCGCCACAGAGAAAGGTCTTACACTAAAATGAGAAAAATAACATCAGGGACAGTCAATTGCCTTATAAAGAACCATACACCATTATGTCCTTGTCATGAATTTAAAAACAATTCCTTTTCCCCAAAAACGATTTTCAAATCATAATTTCTAAACACTGCACATGGGAAAATGACTTAAAATGTCATTAAAACACATGAAATCATTTTTTGATTGGCTTTCCAGCATGGTTGGGTCACTTTTAACATGGCTATGTAACACAAACATTCAAAATCAAAATTTTCCATACACATGTGAGAGCATATTTACAAGCAATTTGCGCCACATAAATCATAATTTTCTCCTTAAAGCACACTATTCTCTATCTAAAGTAAAGAAATATTTTCTCACCTTAGCAAATACTTTGAGTTTGAAAACAGTCTAAGAAACACACCAATTTGTCTTCAGCAGAGCAAAAGGTATGCACTCCAGAGTCTGCAGCTATCAAAAGCACAGAAATGCTGTAATTCTTCACACATATTTCTCATGTCACCCAATCAAAACTCTTCCCTCACTTTTTTTCAAATGAAAACCCTTCCCCCTCTGCCCTTTCTGCCTATTTTCCATAGCAACCACCTCTTGGAAAAACTCTGGTGTTTGCAAGTTCACACAACAATGTTGCAATTGAACTCTGAACTCTCAGTGCACCTGCATATCCAGTGCATTCTTTCATTTAATGATTTTTTATTGACCACTCAAAATACATCTTTCAAAGAACACATCTCTGCACCCTAACTTTCTGTTTTCATCAATCAAAATCCACCAATCACTGTTACTGCTTCATGAACACAGAAACTCCACAGTTTTTTTTTTCATTTTACACTCTCATTTTTTCAACTGCCATTTCATTGCCACACTTCATCTGACTGCAGGAGAACCTTCTCTCACCATGTTTTCTGTCTGGATTGTTGGTCATAGTTATATTCACTGGGCTCAAAGGTACGTTGAAAGCAGGAATTTACCTAACCTCAATTTACAAGATGTGGAAATTAAGTGGTTTGGCCACAGAGGATTAAAATGTCACCAATTGATACCATTGGTGAAAACCTTTATGCATTTGCCAAAACCTGACCTGTTAATTGTGCACTGTGGAGGTAATGACTTGGGCACTTTGACTGGTGTAGGTCTGGAAATGCTTTTAAAGGACACCTTTGAGCAATTAATGGCACTTTTTCCTCAGACTGCCTTGGTATATTCAAATATATGCCAAAGACAGAAATGGAGGTGGTCAAACCAATTTTGTCCACAAATTGAGAAGTCGAGGAAGCATGTAAACAAATCTGTTTCAGCTTACATGAGAGACCATGGAATGGGCTCCCTGTACAACAATAACTTGCGTTACTACATGCAAGATATCTACAGAGGAGATGGAGTTCACTTCTCAGATGAGGGCAACAGAGTTTTCACTCTGAATTTAAGAATGTGCATTGGTACCTACTTATAAGTACCTAAATGTACCATAAACCCAAAAGCTCTTCTCAGAGCTACCCTACATCTAATCACTCACAATTATTATTTTACTCTAACTTTTTTCACTAATTTTCAACAAAGTACGCTCCCTGGGGCGCTACCCGGTACGCGTACCGGGAGCTAACCTCGCGAAATTTTTAAAAAAAAAATGTATTTTTTTCGCACATATAAACCTCCTCAGCCACCCTCAGAAAACCTAGGGGGTCAAGATAACTCTACCGTGCCCCCTTCTACCCATTCCGAACATTAATTGCCCTCCATCTTGTATCTTAATTCGACCGAAACACAAAATGGTGGACTCCCGGAACGCTTAAGGTCCGCGAACCGAGGCGCTCAACGGTTCGCGTACCTGGTCACTCCCTGGGAAGATAAAGGAAATAAAAAATAATTAAAAAATCCAACAATCAATTAACATACAGCATTTGAAAAGACTATCATTCATTTTTCATTGTAGTACGCTCCCCAGAACGCTTCCCGGTTCGCGGACCGGGCGGTAACCACGAAAAAAAACAAAAAATTTTTTTATTTTTTTTTGCCCTGCGGGGCCCCTTTAAAACCTCCACATTAAACCTAGGGGGTCAGCGAGGATCTACTATGCCCCTTTATAGTTATTTCCCCTTTTTTTTTTGGCCTCCTCTTGTCTCTCGATCCTACCGAGAGACAAGATGGCGGCCGCTCCGGACTGTTTAGAATGTTGACAGACACCGGAGAGCCAATCAGCTTCGCTACGCGAAGTTCCGATACGCGTAAGGTACGCGAACCGGGGCGCTGCCTGGTCCGCGCTTACAGATATATATCTTTTTTTGAACGTTAATTTCTCAAAATCCACTGCAGCACATATAATGAGACCTACAAAAGGCACATCGGGCTACCAGTCCCTACAATTTTGCCAAGTTTCGTGCAAATCCATTCAGCCATTCGGGCTAAAAGTGAGGCTAACCGCCCTATGGAAAACTCAATGTTAAAAACACGTTTTGGGACCCCCCTTTTTTCTCGGCCCCCCCTTGACAAACCCCCCCCAAATTTTCAGGGGCTCCTCAGAAACAAAATGTTCCATTTTCCAGAAAATTTCAGCCAATTCCGTCCACAAACGCCAAAGTTATTAGACATAGAATTTTCAAAAATCCCATAGGGAAAAAATCCTAACTATATATACCTACTGGCGACCGCCAGTAGGTAATATATATATATATATATATATATGTATGTGTATATATATAAACATATATAATCTGTATATCTATATAGATACAAATATAAATGCATGCATACATATACATATATGCATACAGATGCATGTTATTTACATGAAAGTTTAAAAAACACTAATAAAAGCAAAGCTAAAAAGCCACCTCATTACAAACAGAATGGCTTTAACTTAAACGAGGGCGAGATCTATTGCATTTTCAATGCTTGTTTACTTTGATTCCATCAAGAAGGCATTCAGATGTGTCACACATTTGCCATAAATTCTGAATGTTAGCACTCTAGTTGCTCATTAGATCACTGTAGTAAAGCTACTGGTCACCAGGGAAGTCTTCTGCTGGTATTCAAAGTGCATGTTTCAGTCTGCATGTCAGAATTTTTTTAATGAAATAGAAGAGGATTTGAGAAGTCACTCAAAATGATCCCTAATTTTTCTTTCTGAAGCACTAATCATACTTTCTATGGCAAAATGAACCCCCTCATTTTGTTCCTTTTTAAATTAAATGTTTTCAGACGTACCACTTCATTCCAATCAAGATGGCTTCTGGTGTGCCATACTGTTGTCATAAGTAAGACTGTTAGCGCTCTAGTTGTTCTTTAGAACACTCTGGGACATTCTGTCATTAAGCTATACTTGGGCTACATCTGGGTGATATTTGGGCTACATTTAGGCTCTTTTATCTCTGGTGGCCATCTTGGGAGACTGCATGTCAGAATTTTTTAATGAAATAGAAGAGGATTTGAGAAGTCACTCAAAATGTGCCCTAATTGTTCTTTCTGCAGCACTAATAATACTTTCTATGGCATAATATACCCCCTCATTTTGTTCCTTTTTAAATTAAATGTTTTAAGAGTTACCACTTTATTCCCATCACGATGTCTTCAGGTGTGCTATACCCTTGTAATAAGTATGACTGTTAGCGCTCTAGTTGTTCTTTAGAACACTCTAGGGGGCTGCAGTAGAACACAAAGGAATCAACTGACATGACAGTCTCTGTCCTTGTTGGATGTACATGTTTTACTGAGAATGTCAGACTTCATTCTCACATGACTGAGAAAGATAATGTGAATTTACAGAAAATATGCTTTCAGTTTAGCTTATAGATCCCCTTCCAAACCACTGTGGGAAAATCATGAGATATTAGTTTTCTTTCAAACATGATTCATGATATCACAGCAGAAGGCTTTTTCACATGGTAAAATCACCTTAGAACACACCACAATTCCTAAAATGAGTATGGTACCATCAACAAATGATTTATAATGTAACTAAAGTCCTACAACCCTCTATTAACTACAATGCTTTTTAATGAGGTGCTATCATGTATATTGGTCCCAAGATGGCTGCCAACACTTCTTGGATGAAGTGCTGACAGCCAATCAGATCAGATGTGTGGTTAGGCTCCGCCCAGATATATATATTTGTTTGAACCTAAATTACTCAAAATCCACTGGAGCACATATCTTGAGACATAGCAAAGGCACATCGGGCTACCAGTCCCTACCATTTTGCCAAGTTTTGTGGAAATCCATTCAGCAGTTCGGGCTAAAAGTGAGTCCAACCGCCCTATGGAAATTAACATGGGGAAAACACGTTTTGGGACCCCCTTTTATCTCGGCCCCCGCTTGACGAATCCCCCCCAAACTTTCAGGGAAGGAGCGGAGCGCAGCGAGGCAAATTTAAGGAAAATTACAGGCAGATTCCTCAACCGGCGCCAAAGTTATTCCCAATAGAATGTTGCGGATTTCCTACAGAAAACAATCCTAACTATAACTACCTACTGGCGAACTATTTGCGTACGCTTTTCCTCCTCTCCCCCTACTTCCATTAGTGGTACGCAAGCTACAACAACATTCCCTAACGCTCATCCTGATCTCTCCAACTTGGGCCAGACAACCGTGGTACCCCACGCTGTTACAAATGTCTGTAGTACCACACCCAAAAACTAAAACTGTCTCCACGCCTTTTAACGCAGAACCATGGAGAGATCAGACACCCGGACCCAGCTCAGCTCAACCTAGCAATCTGGCTCCTGAGGTCATAGAGTTTGGTTACCTCAACCTTCCCCCAGAATGTATGAACGTTATCAAGAAAGCTAGACGCCCCACTACTAGAGCATGTTATGCTGCTAAGTGGAAAAGGTTTGTCATATACTGCCAAAACAACTAGATTAATCCTTTAGACGTGTCTATTCAACATATCATCGGATATTTATTACACCTTCAAACGTGTAATTTAGCCTACACTTCTATTAGGTTGCAAAATAGGCAACATCGATCTTTCTTTAGAGTACGAGCTATTAAAGCTTTCATGGAAGGACTCAAAAGAATAATTCCTCCCAGAACACCACCTGCACCAGTGTGGAATTTAAATGTGGTTCTCGCAAGGTTAATGGGACCTCCCTTTGAACCATTCCATAAATGTGAATTGCAATTTCTAACCTGGAAAGTAGCTTTCCTAGTAGCCATTACTTCCCTCAGGAGGGTTAGTGAAATACAAGCATTTACCATTCAAGAACCCTTTCTACAAATGCATCATAACAAAGTGGTTCTTCGTACTAATCCAAAATTCCTTCCAAAAGTCATTTCACCTTTTCATCTAAATCAATCTATTGAGCTGCCCGTTTTTTTCTCACAGCCTCAAACAGTCGCAGAAAGAGCTCTACACACTTTAGATGTCAAGAGAGCATTACTGTACTACATTGAAAGGACACAAGCTTTTCGTAAGACAAAACAACTTTTTGTGTCTTTCTCACCGCCACATAAAGGCGATCCCATATCAAAATCAGGGATCGCTAGGTGGATTGTTAAATGTATACAAATATGTTACCAAAAAGCCAAGCGTACATTAACAATCCCACCAAAAGCCCATTCCACCAGGAAGATAGGGGCTTTAATGGCATTCTTAGGGAACATTCCCCTAGATGATATATGCAAAACAGCTACATGGTCTACACCGCACACATTCACAAAGCACTACTGTGTAGATGTTCAAACTAAACAACAAGCCACTGTGGGACAGGCTGTACTAAAAATTGTTTCAAACAACTGCAGCAGATACTGGTGGTCACCGCTAGGTGTGGGAACTGCTATGTAATCTATGCATTGTGTGCAATCTGCAGCTCATATGCCTCGAACGGAAAATGCTACTTACCAGTATGCATCTGTTCTTGGCATGTAGAGCTGTAGAGTTGCACACGCCCACCCGCCTGCCCGGCTACCTTTATCTGTTCCAGTATTATCTTAGTTAGATACATATCACATGGACATCGCTATCTCTTATACAGCTCCATCACTTCTCTAATGGCGAAAAACTGGGGATGGAGCCGATGCCCATGCGCAGTATCATCCAAAGGAGTCCCCTATCCTGTGACTTCCAAAGACTTTTCTACAACAAAACAAACTGCAAACATCCGGGCCCAAACTAGGTGGCAATCTATGCATAGTGTGCAACTCTGCAGCTCTACATGCCAAGAACAGATGCATACTGGTAAGTAGCATTTTCCTTATAAAGCGCGCATAAACCGAGGAGGTTTCTTGGCGCTACAATGTTTTCAGAACCCAAGTTCGAGTGCACGATTAGAAGGCCTGACGAAATAGCCTAGTTTTAAGACCGCTTCTGAAGCTAAGAATAGTGGGACAGAGGCGTATTTCGGAGGGGAGAGAGTTCCAGAACATGGGGGCCAGGACAGCAACCTGGCGCCACCAATGCGCTTTAGTCTGTGGGGAGGCAGACAGCAGTTGCTTGTGTGCTGAACGAAGGTTGAGCGTGGGAACGTACTTGTGAAGCAGATTGTTCACAAATTTAGGACTTTTTCCATTGAGGGATTTGAAAATGAGGCACCCAACCTTAATGGCGCAACGCTGGATTATTGGGAGCTAGTGGAGTTGTTTCGGAAGGGGGGTAATGTGGAGATGTCTGGGTTGATGAGTAATCAAGCGAGCCGCCTGGTTCTGAACCAGTTGTAAACGTTTGGAAAGATAGAGGGGAATGCCATAGTAAAGTGATTGGCATAATCAACGTGAGACATAACCATAGCAAGAATCACCTGGATTCGAGCTTCATAGGTGAGGAACCTGCAGATCTTTTTTTATTTTCCTAAATTGGGAAAAGCAGGTAGAGATCACTGACCCTATCTGAGCCTTCATAGTGAGGTCCTGACTGATAATGACCCCCAGGCTCTTGGCCCTAGTCGATTGCGAGGGAGCTTGGCCAAGTTCCCCGGGCCAGAAATTAGCGCCCCAGGGGTTCTTAATAATGCCTCCAGTGAGGACTAGCTCTGTTTTGTCCGGATTGAGATTAAGATGATTGCTGTTCATCCACTGACTGATGAACAGCATGGTGGACTGGAAAGTGTGAACAGACTCCGAGGAGTTACTGATGGGAAAGATGTGTTGAAAGTTGTCTGCATAATTGAAGGTGCAGACTTTGCGTTCTTTCAAAGCTCGGACAAGGGGAAGAAGGTACAAATTAAATAACAGGGTAGAAAGCGAGGAGCCCTGAGGGACTCCGCAGGAGATGCTCACTCTGGGAGTGATGAAAGGTGCTGTACTGACTGCCTGCGATCTATTCTCCTAAAAGGAGATAATCCAGCCAAGGGCAGGTCCCGTGATTCCCGCGTCTCTGACACGATCGACCAAAAGAGTGTGGTCGACCGTGTCAAAGGCCGCAGAGAGGTCAAGCAGGACGAGGGCCTGCGGATATCCAGCGTCAAACCTGTGACGAAGAGAGTCTAGAACTGTGAGAATCACTGTTTCGGTGGAGTGAGCCGGGCGAAACCCTGCCTGATTGGAATCAAGGAATTCATAGTCTTCTAGGAACTCTGTAAGGCATTTCGTGACATGAGTTTCCAGAACCTTGGCAAGGTAGGGAAGAAGTGAAACAGGGCGATAATTTGTTAGCAAATTGAGGATCAGCCCCCGACTTCTTCAAGAGGGGAATGACAATGGCCTCCTTGAAAGTTGCGGGGACAATGCCCTGGGATAATGACTGATTCAGGAGATGGAGTGCAGGACTGGGAAGGGTAGTGAAAATTTCTTTCAAAATACTGGGGGGACAACAGTCGGTAGGAGAGCTTGACTTGACCTTAGAGAGCAAGCCCACAAAAGCAAGCTCGGAGATGCTAGGAAATTGCGTTAGGGTGCTATGGTTAAAGCAATTCCACTTAGGACTACTACAGCTCCTGCAGTAGCCAAGGCCCTCATTGGTGTCTTCACCAGGGTAGGGTTTCCTAAGGAGGTGGTTTCAGAAAGAGGTTCTAACTTCATGTCTGCTTACCTGAAACACATGTGGAAGGAGTGTGGAGTGCAGTACAAGTTTACTACACCATATCACCCACAAACCAATGGCCTTGTTGAGAGATTGACAAGACATTGAAAGGCATGATCATGGGATCCCCTGAAAAGCTAAAGAGGAGATGGGATGTCCTGTTGCCATGCCTGCTTTTCGCTTACAGAGAAGTGCCACAGAAGGGAGTAGGGTTTTTCCCCTTTGAACTTCTGTTTGGTCATCTGTGAGGGGACCACTCTGTCTTGTTAAAGAGGGTTGGGAGAGGCCGCTCCAAGAACCCAAGCAAGACATTGTGGACTATATGCTTGGCCTAGGGTCCCGAATGGCCGAGTACATGGAAAAGGCATCCAAGAATCTTGAGGCCAGCCAACAGCTTCAGAAGCACTAGTATGACCAAAAAGCTGAACTGGTTGAATTTCAACCTGGGCAACAGGTGTGGGTTTTGGAGCCAGTGACACCAAGGGCACTCCAAGATAGATGGAGTGGCCCTTACCTTATCCTAGAGAAAAAGAGTGAGGTCACTTACTTAGTTGACCTGGGCACAAGCAGGACGCCCAAAAGGGTTATCCATGTGAACCGCCTCAAGCTCTACAATAACAGGGCTGACATCACCATGCTGATGGTGACTGATGAGGAACAGGAAGCAGAGAGTGAACCTCTCCATGATCTCCTCTCCTACAGCCCAAAAGATGGGTCAGTGGATGGTGTGGTCTTTTCAGACACCCTCGCTGCCCTACAGCAGACCGACTGCAAGCAAGTCTTGCAATGGTATGCCAGGCTCTTTTCCCTGGCCCGTTGTCTGACAAACTGGTGTACCCATGATGTGGACACTGGTGACAGTGCACCTGCCAAAAACAAGATCTGTTGACAGTCAGACGAAGTCAGGGAAAGCATCAAAGTTGAAGTCAGCAAGATGCTGGAGTTACGGGTTATTGAACCCTCTGAGAGCCCCTGGGCCAGCTCAGTGGTTCTGGTCCCCAAGCCTCATCCTCAGGGTTGAAAGAGAGAAATTAGGTTTTGTGTGGACTATAGAGGGCTCAACTCAGTCACCAAGACAGATGCTCACCCTATCGCAAGAGCAGATGACTTGATAGACAGATTAGGGTAAGCCAAATTTCTAAGTACCTTTGACTTAACTGCAGGGTACTGGGAGATTGGCATGGCCCAGGAGCATAAGAGAAAAGTACCGCATTCTCCACACCTGATGGGAACTATCAGTTCACCGGGATGCCGTTTGGTTTAAAGAATGCCCCTGCCACCTTCCAGAGGTTGGTGAATCAAGTCCTTGCTGGGTTAAAGTCCTTTAGTACAGCTTATCTTGGTGATATTGCTATCTTTAGTTCCACCTGGCAGGATCACCTGATCCACATTGGGAAGGTTTTAAAAGCCTAACTATCAAGGCATCCAAAAGCCAGATAGGGCAGGGCACTGTGGTGTACTTGGGCCACTTTGTTGGGGGAGGTCAGGTACAGACCAAGATCCAGGCCATCCTGGACTGGGCAGCTGCAATAACCCAGACTCCGGTCAGAGCATTCCTTGGCTTGACTGGGTACTACAGGAGGTTTGTGAAGGGATATTGGTCCAATGTGACTCCCCTCACAGAACTCGCCTCCATGAAAATGCCAAAGAAGGTTAACTGGACAGTTAATTGCTAAAAGGCTTTTGACACCCTGAAAGAAGCAATGTGCTCAGCACCAATTCTAAAAGCTACAGATTATGCCAAACAGTTCATATTGCAGACTGTTGCCTCTGAGCTAGGGATAGGGGCGGTCCTGTCCCAGACCATTGATGAAGGCCAAGACCAACCTGTCGCTTTATAAGCAGGAGGCTTCTCCCCAGGAAGCAGTGTTGGAGTGCCATTGAGAGGGAGGCCTTTGCTGTGGGTTGGTCCCTGAAGAAGTTAAGGCCATACTTGTTTGGTACTCTCTTCCTAGTTCAAACTCACCACAGACCTCTCAGATGGCTAATGCAAATGAAAACTTTTGAGGTGGTCCATCTCCCTACAGGGAATGGACTTTGAAGTGGAACACAGACCTGTGACTGCCCATGCCAATGCAGATGGACTTTCCAGGTTCTTCCACTTAGACAATGAAGACTCTCTAAGGCAAGGTTAGTCTCATCATCTTTTGTTTGGGGGGTGGAGGGGGTTGTGTGAGAAAGTGATCTCTTTCTTGCATGGTATGCCCCTACTTTTTGCTGAATTGCTTATGTGCCATGGGCTCCTGCCAACAAGGTACCCCGGGCCTGTGTTCCTTCCCTAAACCTGCATTAAAGCCTAAAACCAAATTAGCATCTCTGGCCACATGTCAGCCCCTGGTAAATGGCACCATAGGTACCCAGGGCACTGTGACCAGAGAAGGCCCATAAGGCCTGCAGCACTTTTTGTGCCACCCCTAGAGGCCCTGTGCAATGACACACACACAGCCTTTGCAGGTTGCGTGTCTTTGTGTAGAACAAAACAGAGTCGACATGGCACACATCCCTATGTGCCATGTCCACAAAACACTGCCCTGGCATACATCAGTCACCCCTCTAGCTGGGTGCCCTATGTCAGTGGTGAGGGTACAGGTGCATGAGCCCTGTACCCCTATAGTACCCAGGTCCATTTCAGCTCCATTTCTGGGCACTGTAAGTGCAGTGCTGCCATTAAGAGTATATGGTACTGTGAGTTTATCCTTACGAACTCCACAGCACCATAATGGCTACACTGAAGACTGAGAATTTTGGTATCAAACTTCTCAGCACATTAAACCCATACTGATGCCAGTGTGGGATTTAATGTAAAATGCACAACAGAGCGCATCTTAGAGATGCTCCCTGAAACTCGACCAACTCGCAGTGACCTGACTGAGTGGCTGCCTAGGCTGCCACCAACAGACATGTTTCTGGATCCCTAGGTCGACAGCTTGCTGCTCTTCGGGCCCTGAAACAATGGACATCCTGGCTGGGACGAGGTGCCAAGCCTCCTCCCCCAGGATGGGCAGGGTTCACGAAGGTGAAGCTTCAAAGGCATACTGCCTTTGTGATTCTCTCCAGACCACTTGCTGTGCTCGGCAACTGGTCCACACTGGTTCTACCCCCACTTTGTGCGGGAGACCCGGCGGGAAAAACAAAGTGAGGAAGAGAGGTGTGCCCACCTCTACCAACTCCACCCCTAAGATGGGGGAGGCGAGGTGAAGCACATCCTCGAGTCCCTGCCATCTTGATGATGGGGGACCCAGCCAACCAGGGACAGGCTCCTGCCCCCCTTCCACGGAGATTGGCAGAATAAGGGGTGTACCCACCCCAGGGAAGGGACCCATTGGTCCCTGACCTTTACCTACCTGTAACGCCCCTAAATTTAGGGGCACCCTGAACCTTCCTTCCTCAGATCCAGTAACCACAAGAAAAGAAGGACGACAGGCTATGAAGAGCTAACAAGAGGACAACGCCCACTGACTTGGCCCCAGCCCCACAGGCCTGTCTCACCTTGAACCCGGAGGACCTGCCTGCATTCACTTTCCATGCTGTTTCTCCCATGAACACCAGACGTGTTTAAACTGCAGCTTCTGGTGCCAAACAGAAACCGCGAATCCAGCGCACTCTGCACCCGCTGAGCCCGGCCCTTGTTTGAGTGAACAAACCCCACGAGGAGGTCCCCCCCCGGCAATCCTGACACGAGATCTGACTACCCCAGACCTGCCTCGAGACGATGCCTGCAGCCTCAATCCAGAGGACCCGTCCTAACGCGACCAGAGCGGGTAAGAAAATCCGACGTCCAAAAGCACACCTGCACCCGACGCACCACGGCCTTGTGTGCCCAACCCAGCGGTGCCTAGCCATCCTTCTACATCCCAACTTACCCCTCGAAGTGGTGGTCACTCTTGGAAGATCCTCTTCCCTGAGCCTGCAGTGTTTCTTTGTCCCAGAGAATCCCCATTAAAATTAACAGGGCACCCCACCTCAAAACAGCACCCTGCACCTGGCTGCCCTAGCGTCGCTGAGGGTGCCCCTTTTGTGCTAACCTGCCCTGAGTTTAACCCTAGGAGCTTTGCTCCAACAACCCTGTGGCCTGCTTGCCAGCCGCCACCAACCGGAGCCCCCCTATCCTCCATAGGATAACATTGGGTCTTAACACTCTGCACCCGGCCGCCCGAGTGCTGCTGAGGGTGCAACAACAGTGCATCACTGACCCTGGGAGACCCCTGAGTCTAACCCCAGAACCCCAACTCAAAAGACAGATTACTTACCTCAAAACCGATAACCTCTTTTTCCTCATAGAATAACATTGACACTTTTTCTCCCAAAAAGTTTGTCGACTTTTGAAAACTACAAATATTCCATAAAAATCAGCCAAATAACCAAGACGCATTTTCAGGACATTTCTCAGTGCTGAATCCAGGATCCAGCACGGAGTAAGAAAAAGTAACTATAACCTAACTTACCTGCTAAGTGAATTTCCCTCCCATAGGATAACATTGGTGATTCTATGTGGAAAAGTTTCTGTCAACTTTTGAAATGCAATAATATTCCTTAAAAATCGTACCTTTAACCAAAACGCATTTACTCACCTGTTTTCAGGAAATGTCCCAGGGCTGAATCTAGGATCCAGTCCTGTTAGCAAAAGTAATCTGAAAGTAATTAGCTTCATTTTACTTAAAAAGCCCATTCAATTGAAAGGAATATACCTTCAATGTGTTGTAAACTGCTTTCTTAAAACTGTAACCAGAACAAGTTACACTGCTATTTTGAACTGTGTTCATACATGTAATTTACTACTGAAAGTATTTTTATGCTTACCTGTACCAGGCTTGCTTGGTTCTAGAAATAAAACAGTATATTTTTTATTTTAAATAATTGGCCTAGAGTTTAGTTCTTGAGTGTGTGAGACCATTTGCTGACTGAGTGTGTACATCAAATGCTTTACACTGTCCTCTGATACTGCCTTACTGCTCGACCAAGCTACCACTTTAGAGAGTAAGGTTCTATCTAACTTTAACCTCTGCCAAACCTTTGGAGACCCTTGGACTCTATACACACTGTACCCCACTTTGGTGCAGCATATATAGAGCCAGTTTCTTACACATGCCCCACAATATTACGCGGAATCAAGGTCAAATAATTTACCAGCCAGCTCAGTCTTGCGATCTCTTGCGATCAGTGTCTTACAATTTGGCTACCTGCACCTTCCGTATAGGTGGATGATCATGTTGGGTGAATCCCGCAGGCCTATCTCACGAGCCTTCTATGCAGCAAAATAGAGATTTGTTCACTATTGAAATAGTCCTGCATGCTTGCTCTCTAGAATTTCTCTCCTGGAAAGTTGCTTTTCTCATACTTCTAACATCTCTCAGACAGATCACTAAGTTGCAGGCCCTCACACTACAATAACTTTTCATTCAGGTCCATACGGACAGGGTTGTTCTCAGAACAAGCCTAAAGGTCCCTCACCAAAGTAGTTTGCCATTTCCACCTCATTCAAACTATATAGTTCCCAGTCTTCCCTCAACCAGAACCATAGCACAAAGAGCCCTCCACATCCTTAATATCAAAAGAGCTCTTATGTATTGCATCAATAGGACCAAGGCCTTCCACAAAGTAGACTAGTTGTTTGAAGCCTTTGCTAAACCTCTCAAAAACAGTATATATGTAAAGCCTATGTTGCAGATGGATGGTTCAGCATTCAAACTTGCTTTCATAAAGCCAAAAGAGCCCTTCTTGTTACCCCATAGGACCCACTCTGCACACAAGGAAAAGGCCTTGAGAATCTACTCGCCCACTTGCTATTGGCCAGTCAGATTTGATCAGGACGAGCTATTTTTAAGGCCTAATGGCCCATTCTGGCAAGGTGATAAAGGGCAGGTGTTTTGTTAGCTGAGAAAGTGAATGAACAATAAAGATGCCCTTAAAGGGGGAGGAGCCAAGATGGCGATCGGAACAGTCGCATAAACGCCTCGCTCAGAGATCCCTTCCTCCCCGCCACTTATCCTGACTTTAATCCTGTTCGGGGTGTTCCGACTTCGGTTACCAAGGAAGAGCCTTCACTTACCGTCCTTTTCCGGGGCTCTGGCGTGCAGTGGTTTCTGCGTTCTGCCCTTGTCGCCTTGCTGGCCTTCGCCGGGGCCTCGAGTGCTGTGCCTGCCCGGAGGTGTTCGGAGTGCCGGTGGTCCGGAACCGGTGGAGAGACCCGATGGTGGGAGCCTGAGAGCCGTGAGCCGGAAGCGCCGGAGCGGACCCACCCCCGATGGTGGGCCACCCCGCATGCCCGATTGCCTGCCGGCCCGAAGAAGAGAAGCCGCGCTGTCCGGCACCCCTCGAGTGAGAAGCCCACTCCTGTTGATTGTCCCGCCTGGGATCCGGTGCAGGGCTCCCCCGAGTGTGGTGGGGTGCACGCCCGTTCTTCTGGTGACTCTCCTTTCTCCGCCGAGCGCCATCCGCCGCGGATCGGCTCTGTGTCCTGGGGCCTCCGGTGCTCCTGGTGGACTTGGAGGCGGAGGCGACAATGGCGACGGGCGATGTGCTCAAGAAGGCGGATGGCCCCTCGGAGTGTCTTTCTCCTGGAGACAGGGACGTTGCTGCATTTGCTCTCTCCAAACCCCGTTTGATTCGGGCGGCCCCTACTCGGAGTGCTGTCTTATCCGCCCTGGCTGCTCTGCGGATCGACCTGTCCTTGAAATCCCGGGATTTGGAGTTGCGGATCGCCGCCATGGTTGCTCCGCCATTTTGTGACGCGGTGTCGTCTCCCCGAGTTGTTATGGTTGAACCTTCTCCGGCTGCTGTGCTGGGATCTCCGGCTGGGTGTTCGATTCTACGGGATCAAGTGGACCCGGTGCCGATGCTGCAGTTTTTCCTACATCCTGATTTCTTTGCTTCGTGCTGGACAGCCCAGATATTGTGCTTGGCCACGTGGATCTTTGAGGTACTTTTGCATTCTGACTGCTGCCGAGTTTTCCTGGTTGCTTCTTGTTGGCCGGGACGGTATTCCGCGAAGATCCCACTGGCTTTCCCTGACTGGTATGGACCCGCTGTATCATGCTGTTTCTGGTCCGTGGCGGGGTCTGGCAGCTCGGCTCTTCATAGAAGTGGACAGGGGTGATCGTGCCTGGGTGCCTGCGGGACCTTTGTTTTGTTAAATGGCATCTCCGGGCCTCATTATTTGGACAGTTCCTGTTTTCATCCTTGTGTAGGTTTTTTTCAGTATCCTTTTTGACCTCGATTAGCGATCTGTTGTTGCGGGTGGGGTGGTGTTCTGTATTTCGATCGCCGGCTCCTCTCCTCTCTCTTCCTCCTTTTTCCTCTCCTTCTCTTTTCTCTTTCTTTGTTATTATTCCTTTTCTCTTTCTTCTATATTTCGGGTGACTCTGGGCGACAGGCACGCTGTTTAGTGGGGTAGGCCGTAGCCATTACAGTGATGTAGGGTGGGGGGGGTGTTTGTTATTTTAGTTTGTTTTATTCTATGGTCCCTTTTTAGGTTTTGCCTAGCGAAAGCTGCGCTCTGCGCAGCTTTTCGCGCAGGCGAAATCCTGTTGAGAACTGTAGGGTGCTTTGGGTCGGCCCTCGTCATTGATTGGCTGGCTCCGTAAACGGAGCCTTGCCATTGGACGAGGGGCCTGTCCGTCAATGCCGGACCAGACACGGGGGCGTTCCTGACATTCTTTGCCTTTTGCCAACGTCACGCGACGCCGGGAACGCCCCCGAGTCTGTTCCGGCATTGCCGGCACCTCCCTTGCTCTACTGTCATCACCACAACACTGCGCCCATTTTATCCCAAGCTAAACACTCGGAGAGGCGCAGTGACCGGGTCTTTGAAGGCCGCTCTCCCAATGAAAACAAGTTTTCTCTCCGAGTCAGCACGAGCAGGAAGACGAGCAGCGCGCCTCCCAGCTGGCCTCTCGCATCAGCATCCAGAGCTGCCCTGCGCGGTGTGTAGCTTCAGTGGAGCTTCAGAGTGCAGAGTGGAGCTTCAGAGTGGAGCTTCAGAGTGGAGCTTCAGAGTGGAGCTTCAGAGTGGAGCTTCAGAGTGGAGCTTCAGAGTGGAGCTTCAGAGTGGAGCTTCAGAGTGGAGCTTCAGAGTGGAGCTTCAGAGTGGAGCTTCAGAGTGGAGCTTCAGAGTGGAGCTTCAGAGTGGAGCTTCAGAGTGCAGAGTGGAGCTTCAGAGTGGAGCTTCAGAGTGGAGCTGCAGAGTGGAGCTGCAGAGTGCAGAGTGGAGCTTCAGAGTGGAGCTTCAGAGTGGAGCTGCAGAGTGCAGAGTGGAGCTTCAGAGTGCAGATTCAGAGTGGAGCTTCAGAGTGCAGAGTGGAGCTTCAGAGTGGAGCTTCAGAGTGCAGAGTGGAGCTTCAGAGTGGAGCTTCAGAGTGGAGCTTCAGAGTGGAGCTTCAGAGTGCAGAGTGGAGCTTCAGAGTGCAGAGTGGAGCTTCAGAGTGCAGAGTGGAGCTTCAGAGTGGAGCTTCAGAGTGCAGAGTGGAGCTTCAGAGTGGAGCTTCAGAGTGCAGAGTGGAGCTTCAGAGTGGAGCTTCAGAGTGCAGAGTGGAGCTTCAGAGTGGAGCTTCAGAGTGGAGCTTCAGAGTGGAGCTTCAGAGTGGAGCTTCAGAGTGGAGCTTCAGAGTGGAGCTTCAGAGTGGAGCTTCAGAGTGGAGCTTCAGAGTGGAGCTTCAGAGTGGAGCTTCAGAGTGGAGCTTCAGAGTGGAGCTTCAGAGTGGAGCTTCAGAGTGCAGAGTGGAGCTTCAGAGTGGAGCTTCAGAGTGCAGATTCAGAGTGGAGCTTCAGAGTGCAGAGTGGAGCTTCAGAGTGCAGATTCAGAGTGGAGCTTCAGAGTGCAGAGTGGAGCTTCAGAGTGGAGCTTCAGAGTGCAGAGTGGGGCTTCAGAGTGCAGAGTGGAGCTTCAGAGTGGAGCTTCAGAGTGCAGAGTGGAGCTTCAGAGTGCAGAGTGGAGCTTCAGAGTGGAGCTTCAGAGTGGAGCTTCAGAGTGCAGAGTGGAGCTTCAGAGTGGAGCTTCAGAGTGGAGCTTCAGAGTGGAGCTTCAGAGTGGAGCTTCAGAGTGGAGCTTCAGAGTGGAGCTTCAGAGTGCAGAGTGGAGCTTCAGAGTGGAGCTTCAGAGTGCAGAGTGGAGCTTCAGAGTGGAGCTTCAGAGTGCAGAGTGGAGCTTCAGAGTGGAGCTTCAGAGTGCAGAGTGGAGCTTCAGAGTGCAGAGTGGAGCTTCAGAGTGGAGCTTCAGAGTGGAGCTTCAGAGTGCAGCTTCAGAGTGGAGCTTCAGAGTGCAGCTTCAGAGTGGAGCTTCAGAGTGGAGCTTCAGAGTGGAGCTTCAGAGTGGAGCTTCAGAGTGGAGCTTCAGAGTGGAGCTTCAGAGTGGAGCTTCAGAGTGGAGCTTCAGAGTGGAGCTTCAGAGTGCAGAGTGGAGCTTCAGAGTGCAGAGTGGAGCTTCAGAGTGGAGCTTCAGAGTGCAGAGTGGAGCTTCAGAGTGCAGAGTGGAGCTTCAGAGTGCAGAGTGGAGCTTCAGAGTGCAGAGTGGAGCTTCAGAGTGCAGCTTCAGAGTGGAGCTTCAGAGTGGAGCTTCAGAGTGGAGCTTCAGAGTGGAGCTTCAGAGTGGAGCTTCAGAGTGGAGCTTCAGAGTGGAGCTTCAGAGTGGAGCTTCAGAGTGCAGAGTGGAGCTTCAGAGTGCAGAGTGGAGCTTCAGAGTGCAGATTCAGAGTGCAGAGTGGAGCTTCAGAGTGCAGAGTGGAGCTTCAGAGTGCAGCTTCAGAGTGCAGAGTGGAGCTTCAGAGTGGAGCTTCAGAGTGCAGAGTGGAGCTTCAGAGTGGAGCTTCAGAGTGCAGAGTGGAGCTTCAGAGTGGAGCTTCAGAGTGGAGCTTCAGAGTGGAGCTTCAGAGTGGAGCTTCAGAGTGGAGCTTCAGAGTGGAGCTTCAGAGTGGAGCTTCAGAGTGGAGCTTCAGAGTGGAGCTTCAGAGTGGAGCTTCAGAGTGGAGCTTCAGAGTGGAGCTTCAGAGTGGAGCTTCAGAGTGGAGCTTCAGAGTGGAGCTTCAGAGTGCAGAGTGGAGCTTCAGAGTGCAGAGTGGAGCTTCAGAGTGGAGCTTCAGAGTGGAGAGTGGAGCTTCAGAGTGGAGCTTCAGAGTGGAGAGTGGAGCTTCAGAGTGGAGCTTCAGAGTGCAGAGTGGAGCTTCAGAGTGGAGCTTCAGAGTGCAGAGTGGAGCTTCAGAGTGCAGAGTGGAGCTTCAGAGTGCAGAGTGGAGCTTCAGAGTGCAGAGTGGAGCTTCAGAGTGCAGAGTGGAGCTTCAGAGTGGAGCTTCAGAGTGGAGCTTCAGAGTGGAGCTTCAGAGTGGAGCTTCAGAGTGGAGCTTCAGAGTGGAGCTTCAGAGTGGAGCTTCAGAGTGGAGCTTCAGAGTGGAGCTTCAGAGTGGAGCTTCAGAGTGGAGCTTCAGAGTGGAGCTTCAGAGTGGAGCTGCAGAGTGCAGAGTGGAGCTTCAGAGTGGAGCTTCAGAGTGGAGCTTCAGAGTGGAGCTTCAGAGTGGAGCTTCAGAGTGGAGCTTCAGAGTGGAGCTTCAGAGTGGAGCTTCAGAGTGGAGCTTCAGAGTGGAGCTTCAGAGTGGAGCTTCAGAGTGCAGAGTGGAGCTTCAGAGTGGAGCTGCAGAGTGGAGCTGCAGAGTGGAGCTGCAGAGTGGAGCTGCAGAGTGGAGCTGCAGAGTGCAGAGTGGAGCTTCAGAGTGGAGCTTCAGAGTGGAGCTGCAGAGTGCAGAGTGGAGCTTCAGAGTGCAGATTCAGAGTGGAGCTTCAGAGTGCAGAGTGGAGCTTCAGAGTGGAGCTTCAGAGTGCAGAGTGGAGCTTCAGAGTGGAGCTTCAGAGTGCAGAGTGGAGCTTCAGAGTGGAGCTTCAGAGTGGAGCTTCAGAGTGGAGCTTCAGAGTGCAGAGTGGAGCTTCAGAGTGGAGCTTCAGAGTGGAGCTTCAGAGTGGAGCTTCAGAGTGCAGAGTGGAGCTTCAGAGTGCAGAGTGGAGCTTCAGAGTGGAGCTTCAGAGTGCAGAGTGGAGCTTCAGAGTGCAGAGTGGAGCTTCAGAGTGGAGCTTCAGAGTGCAGAGTGGAGCTTCAGAGTGGAGCTTCAGAGTGCAGAGTGGAGCTTCAGAGTGGAGCTTCAGAGTGGAGCTTCAGAGTGCAGAGTGGAGCTTCAGAGTGGAGCTTCAGAGTGGAGCTTCAGAGTGCAGAGTGCAGATTCAGAGTGGAGCTTCAGAGTGGAGCTTCAGAGTGGAGCTTCAGAGTGGAGCTTCAGAGTGGAGCTTCAGAGTGGAGCTTCAGAGTGGAGCTTCAGAGTGGAGCTTCAGAGTGGAGCTTCAGAGTGGAGCTTCAGAGTGGAGCTTCAGAGTGCAGCTTCAGAGTGCAGCTTCAGAGTGCAGAGTGGAGCTTCAGAGTGCAGAGTGGAGCTTCAGAGTGGAGCTTCAGAGTGCAGAGTGGAGCTTCAGAGTGGAGCTTCAGAGTGCAGAGTGGAGCTTCAGAGTGGAGCTTCAGAGTGCAGAGTGGAGCTTCAGAGTGGAGCTTCAGAGTGCAGAGTGGAGCTTCAGAGTGCAGAGTGGAGCTTCAGAGTGCAGAGTGGAGCTTCAGAGTGGAGCTTCAGAGTGGAGCTTCAGAGTGGAGCTTCAGAGTGGAGCTTCAGAGTGGAGCTTCAGAGTGGAGCTTCAGAGTGGAGCTTCAGAGTGGAGCTTCAGAGTGGAGCTTCAGAGTGGAGCTTCAGAGTGGAGCTTCAGAGTGGAGCTTCAGAGTGGAGCTTCAGAGTGGAGCTTCAGAGTGGAGCTTCAGAGTGGAGCTTCAGAGTGGAGCTTCAGAGTGGAGCTTCAGAGTGGAGCTTCAGAGTGGAGCTTCAGAGTGGAGCTTCAGAGTGCAGAGTGGAGCTTCAGAGTGGAGCTTCAGAGTGGAGCTTCAGAGTGGAGCTTCAGAGTGGAGCTTCAGAGTGGAGCTTCAGAGTGGAGCTTCAGAGTGGAGCTTCAGAGTGGAGCTTCAGAGTGCAGAGTGGAGCTGCAGATTCAGAGTGGAGCTGCAGATTCAGAGTGGAGCTGCAGATTCAGAGTGGAGCTTCAGAGTGGAGCTTCAGAGTGCAGAGTGGAGCTGCAGATTCAGAGTGGAGCTTCAGAGTGCAGAGTGGAGCTTCAGAGTGCAGAGTGGAGCTTCAGAGTGCAGATTCAGAGTGGAGCTTCAGAGTGCAGAGTGGAGCTTCAGAGTGCAGATTCAGAGTGGAGCGTGGAGCTTCAGAGTGCAGATTCAGAGTGGAGCGTGGAGCTTCAGAGTGCAGATTCAGAGTGGAGCGTGGAGCTTCAGAGTGCAGAGTGGAGCTTCAGAGTGCAGATTCAGAGTGGAGCTTCAGAGTGCAGAGTGGAGCTTCAGAGTGCAGAGTGGAGCTTCAGAGTGGAGCTTCAGAGTGCAGAGTGGAGCTTCAGAGTGGAGCTTCAGAGTGCAGAGTGGAGCTTCAGAGTGGAGCTTCAGAGTGCAGAGTGGAGCTTCAGAGTGCAGAGTGGAGCTTCAGAGTGCAGAGTGGAGCTTCAGAGTGCAGAGTGGAGCTTCAGAGTGCAGAGTGGAGCTTCAGAGTGGAGCTTCAGAGTGGAGCTTCAGAGTGGAGCTTCAGAGTGGAGCTTCAGAGTGGAGCTTCAGAGTGGAGCTTCAGAGTGGAGCTTCAGAGTGGAGCTTCAGAGTGGAGCTTCAGAGTGGAGCATCAGAGTGGAGCATCAGAGTGGAGCATCAGAGTGGAGCATCAGAGTGGAGCATCAGAGTGGAGCTTCAGAGTGGAGCTTCAGAGTGGAGCTTCAGAGTGGAGCTTCAGAGTGGAGCTTCAGAGTGGAGCTTCAGAGTGGAGCTTCAGAGTGGAGCTTCAGAGTGGAGCTTCAGAGTGGAGAGTGGAGCTTCAGAGTGGAGAGTGGAGCTTCAGAGTGGAGAGTGGAGCTTCAGAGTGGAGAGTGGAGCTTCAGAGTGGAGAGTGGAGCTTCAGAGTGGAGAGTGGAGCTTCAGAGTGGAGAGTGGAGCTTCAGAGTGGAGAGTGGAGCTTCAGAGTGGAGAGTGGAGCTTCAGAGTGCAGAGTGGAGCTTCAGAGTGGAGAGTGGAGCTTCAGAGTGGAGAGTGGAGCTTCAGAGTGGAGAGTGGAGCTTCAGAGTGGAGAGTGGAGCTTCAGAGTGCAGAGTGGAGCTTCAGAGTGCAGAGTGGAGCTTCAGAGTGCAGAGTGGAGCTTCAGAGTGGAGCTTCAGAGTGCAGAGTGGAGCTTCAGAGTGGAGCTTCAGAGTGCAGAGTGGAGCTTCAGAGTGGAGCTTCAGAGTGGAGCTTCAGAGTGCAGAGTGGAGCTTCAGAGTGGAGCTTCAGAGTGCAGAGTGGAGCTTCAGAGTGGAGCTTCAGAGTGCAGAGTGGAGCTTCAGAGTGGAGCTTCAGAGTGGAGCTTCAGAGTGGAGCTTCAGAGTGGAGCTTCAGAGTGGAGCTTCAGAGTGGAGCTTCAGAGTGCAGAGTGGAGCTTCAGAGTGGAGCTTCAGAGTGCAGAGTGGAGCTTCAGAGTGGAGCTTCAGAGTGCAGAGTGGAGCTTCAGAGTGGAGCTTCAGAGTGCAGAGTGGAGCTTCAGAGTGGAGCTTCAGAGTGGAGCTTCAGAGTGGAGCTTCAGAGTGGAGCTTCAGAGTGGAGCTTCAGAGTGGAGCTTCAGAGTGGAGCTTCAGAGTGGAGCTTCAGAGTGGAGCTTCAGAGTGGAGCTTCAGAGTGGAGCTTCAGAGTGGAGCTTCAGAGTGGAGCTTCAGAGTGGAGCTTCAGAGTGGAGCTTCAGAGTGCAGATTCAGAGTGGAGCTTCAGAGTGCAGAGTGGAGCTTCAGAGTGCAGATTCAGAGTGGAGCTTCAGAGTGCAGAGTGGAGCTTCAGAGTGGAGCTTCAGAGTGCAGAGTGGAGCTTCAGAGTGGAGCTTCAGAGTGCAGAGTGGAGCTTCAGAGTGCAGAGTGGAGCTTCAGAGTGGAGCTTCAGAGTGCAGAGTGGAGCTTCAGAGTGCAGAGTGGAGCTTCAGAGTGGAGCTTCAGAGTGGAGCTTCAGAGTGGAGCTTCAGAGTGCAGAGTGGAGCTTCAGAGTGGAGCTTCAGAGTGGAGCTTCAGAGTGGAGCTTCAGAGTGGAGCTTCAGAGTGGAGCTTCAGAGTGGAGCTTCAGAGTGGAGCTTCAGAGTGCAGAGTGGAGCTTCAGAGTGGAGCTTCAGAGTGCAGAGTGGAGCTTCAGAGTGCAGAGTGGAGCTTCAGAGTGGAGCTTCAGAGTGCAGCTTCAGAGTGCAGCTTCAGAGTGCAGCTTCAGAGTGGAGCTTCAGAGTGGAGCTTCAGAGTGGAGCTTCAGAGTGGAGCTTCAGAGTGGAGCTTCAGAGTGGAGCTTCAGAGTGGAGCTTCAGAGTGGAGCTTCAGAGTGGAGCTTCAGAGTGGAGCTTCAGAGTGGAGCTTCAGAGTGGAGCTTCAGAGTGGAGCTTCAGAGTGGAGCTTCAGAGTGGAGCTTCAGAGTGCAGAGTGGAGCTTCAGAGTGGAGCTTCAGAGTGGAGCTTCAGAGTGCAGATTCAGAGTGGAGCTTCAGAGTGCAGAGTGGAGCTTCAGAGTGCAGATTCAGAGTGGAGCTTCAGAGTGCAGAGTGGAGCTTCAGAGTGGAGCTTCAGAGTGCAGAGTGGAGCTTCAGAGTGCAGAGTGGAGCTTCAGAGTGGAGCTTCAGAGTGCAGAGTGGAGCTTCAGAGTGCAGAGTGGAGCTTCAGAGTGGAGCTTCAGAGTGCAGAGTGGAGCTTCAGAGTGCAGAGTGGAGCTTCAGAGTGGAGCTTCAGAGTGGAGCTTCAGAGTGGAGCTTCAGAGTGGAGCTTCAGAGTGCAGAGTGGAGCTTCAGAGTGGAGCTTCAGAGTGGAGCTTCAGAGTGCAGAGTGGAGCTTCAGAGTGGAGCTTCAGAGTGCAGAGTGGAGCTTCAGAGTGGAGCTTCAGAGTGCAGAGTGGAGCTTCAGAGTGGAGCTTCAGAGTGCAGAGTGGAGCTTCAGAGTGCAGAGTGGAGCTTCAGAGTGCAGCTTCAGAGTGCAGCTTCAGAGTGCAGCTTCAGAGTGGAGCTTCAGAGTGGAGCTTCAGAGTGGAGCTTCAGAGTGGAGCTTCAGAGTGGAGCTTCAGAGTGGAGCTTCAGAGTGGAGCTTCAGAGTGGAGCTTCAGAGTGGAGCTTCAGAGTGGAGCTTCAGAGTGGAGCTTCAGAGTGGAGCTTCAGAGTGGAGCTTCAGAGTGCAGAGTGGAGCTTCAGAGTGCAGAGTGGAGCTTCAGAGTGGAGCTTCAGAGTGCAGAGTGGAGCTTCAGAGTGCAGAGTGGAGCTTCAGAGTGGAGCTTCAGAGTGCAGAGTGGAGCTTCAGAGTGCAGAGTGGAGCTTCAGAGTGCAGAGTGGAGCTTCAGAGTGCAGAGTGGAGCTTCAGAGTGGAGCTTCAGAGTGGAGCTTCAGAGTGGAGCTTCAGAGTGGAGCTTCAGAGTGGAGCTTCAGAGTGGAGCTTCAGAGTGGAGCTTCAGAGTGGAGCTTCAGAGTGGAGCTTCAGAGTGGAGCTTCAGAGTGGAGCTTCAGAGTGGAGCTTCAGAGTGGAGCTTCAGAGTGGAGCTTCAGAGTGCAGAGTGGAGCTTCAGAGTGCAGATTCAGAGTGGAGCTTCAGAGTGCAGAGTGGAGCTTCAGAGTGCAGATTCAGAGTGGAGCTTCAGAGTGCAGAGTGGAGCTTCAGAGTGCAGATTCAGAGTGGAGCTTCAGAGTGCAGATTCAGAGTGGAGCTTCAGAGTGGAGCTTCAGAGTGCAGAGTGGAGCTTCAGAGTGCAGATTCAGAGTGGAGCTTCAGAGTGCAGAGTGGAGCTTCAGAGTGGAGCTTCAGAGTGGAGCTTCAGAGTGGAGCTTCAGAGTGGAGCTTCAGAGTGGAGCTTCAGAGTGGAGCTTCAGAGTGGAGCTTCAGAGTGGAGCTTCAGAGTGGAGCTTCAGAGTGGAGCTTCAGAGTGGAGCTTCAGAGTGGAGCTGCAGAGTGGAGCTTCAGAGTGCAGAGTGGAGCTTCAGAGTGCAGAGTGGAGCTTCAGAGTGCAGAGTGGAGCTTCAGAGTGCAGAGTGGAGCTTCAGAGTGCAGAGTGGAGCTTCAGAGTGCAGAGTGGAGCTTCAGAGTGGAGCTTCAGAGTGGAGCTTCAGAGTGGAGCTTCAGAGTGGAGCTTCAGAGTGGAGCTTCAGAGTGGAGCTTCAGAGTGGAGAGTGGAGCTTCAGAGTGGAGCTTCAGAGTGGAGCTTCAGAGTGGAGCTTCAGAGTGCAGAGTGGAGCTTCAGAGTGCAGAGTGGAGCTTCAGAGTGGAGCTTCAGAGTGCAGAGTGGAGCTTCAGAGTGCAGAGTGGAGCTTCAGAGTGCAGATTCAGAGTGGAGCTTCAGAGTGCAGAGTGGAGCTTCAGAGTGCAGATTCAGAGTGGAGCTTCAGAGTGCAGAGTGGAGCTTCAGAGTGGAGCTTCAGAGTGCAGAGTGGAGCTTCAGAGTGGAGCTTCAGAGTGGAGCTTCAGAGTGGAGCTTCAGAGTGGAGCTTCAGAGTGGAGCTTCAGAGTGGAGCTTCAGAGTGGAGCTTCAGAGTGGAGCTTCAGAGTGGAGCTTCAGAGTGGAGCTTCAGAGTGGAGCTTCAGAGTGGAGCTTCAGAGTGGAGCTTCAGAGTGGAGCTTCAGAGTGGAGCTTCAGAGTGCAGAGTGGAGCTTCAGAGTGCAGAGTGGAGCTTCAGAGTGCAGAGTGGAGCTTCAGAGTGCAGAGTGGAGCTTCAGAGTGGAGCTTCAGAGTGGAGCTTCAGAGTGGAGCTTCAGAGTGGAGAGTGGAGCTTCAGAGTGGAGCTTCAGAGTGGAGCTTCAGAGTGGAGAGTGGAGCTTCAGAGTGGAGAGTGGAGCTTCAGAGTGGAGAGTGGAGCTTCAGAGTGGAGAGTGGAGCTTCAGAGTGCAGAGTGGAGCTTCAGAGTGCAGAGTGGAGCTTCAGAGTGCAGAGTGGAGCTTCAGAGTGCAGAGTGGAGCTTCAGAGTGGAGCTTCAGAGTGGAGCTTCAGAGTGGAGCTTCAGAGTGGAGCTTCAGAGTGGAGCTTCAGAGTGGAGCTTCAGAGTGGAGCTTCAGAGTGGAGCTTCAGAGTGGAGCTTCAGAGTGGAGCTGCAGAGTGGAGCTTCAGAGTGGAGCTTCAGAGTGCAGAGTGGAGCTTCAGAGTGGAGCTTCAGAGTGCAGAGTGGAGCTTCAGAGTGGAGCTTCAGAGTGCAGAGTGGAGCTTCAGAGTGGAGCTTCAGAGTGGAGCTTCAGAGTGGAGCTTCAGAGTGGAGCTTCAGAGTGGAGCTTCAGAGTGGAGCTTCAGAGTGCAGAGTGGAGCTTCAGAGTGGAGCTTCAGAGTGGAGCTTCAGAGTGGAGCTTCAGAGTGGAGCTGCAGAGTGGAGCTGCAGAGTGCAGAGTGGAGCTTCAGAGTGGAGCTTCAGAGTGGAGCTGCAGAGTGCAGAGTGGAGCTTCAGAGTGCAGATTCAGAGTGGAGCTTCAGAGTGCAGAGTGGAGCTTCAGAGTGGAGCTTCAGAGTGCAGAGTGGAGCTTCAGAGTGCAGAGTGGAGCTTCAGAGTGGAGCTTCAGAGTGCAGAGTGGAGCTTCAGAGTGCAGAGTGGAGCTTCAGAGTGGAGCTTCAGAGTGGAGCTTCAGAGTGGAGCTTCAGAGTGGAGCTTCAGAGTGGAGCTTCAGAGTGGAGCTTCAGAGTGCAGAGTGGAGCTTCAGAGTGGAGCTTCAGAGTGGAGCTTCAGAGTGCAGAGTGGAGCTTCAGAGTGCAGATTCAGAGTGGAGCTTCAGAGTGCAGAGTGGAGCTTCAGAGTGGAGCTTCAGAGTGGAGCTTCAGAGTGGAGCTTCAGAGTGGAGCTTCAGAGTGGAGCTTCAGAGTGGAGCTTCAGAGTGGAGCTTCAGAGTGGAGCTTCAGAGTGGAGCTTCAGAGTGCAGAGTGGAGCTTCAGAGTGCAGAGTGGAGCTTCAGAGTGGAGCTTCAGAGTGCAGAGTGGAGCTTCAGAGTGGAGCTTCAGAGTGCAGAGTGGAGCTTCAGAGTGGAGCTTCAGAGTGCAGAGTGGAGCTTCAGAGTGGAGCTTCAGAGTGGAGCTTCAGAGTGGAGCTTCAGAGTGGAGCTTCAGAGTGGAGCTTCAGAGTGGAGCTTCAGAGTGGAGCTTCAGAGTGGAGCTCCACTGTGGAGCTTCAGAGTGGAGCTTCAGAGTGGAGCTTCAGAGTGGAGCTTCAGAGTGGAGCTTCAGAGTGCAGAGTGGAGCTTCAGAGTGCAGAGTGGAGCTTCAGAGTGCAGAGTGGAGCTTCAGAGTGCAGAGTGGAGCTTCAGAGTGCAGAGTGGAGCTTCAGAGTGGAGCTTCAGAGTGGAGCTTCAGAGTGGAGCTTCAGAGTGGAGCTTCAGAGTGGAGCTTCAGAGTGCAGAGTGGAGCTGCAGATTCAGAGTGGAGCTGCAGAGTGCAGATTCAGAGTGCAGAGTGGAGCTTCAGAGTGCAGATTCAGAGTGGAGCATCAGAGTGCAGAGTGGAGCTTCAGAGTGCAGAGTGGAGCTTCAGAGTGCAGATTCAGAGTGGAGCTTCAGAGTGCAGAGTGGAGCTTCAGAGTGCAGAGTGGAGCTTCAGAGTGGAGCTTCAGAGTGCAGAGTGGAGCTTCAGAGTGCAGAGTGGAGCTTCAGAGTGGAGCTTCAGAGTGGAGCTTCAGAGTGGAGCTTCAGAGTGGAGCTTCAGAGTGGAGCTTCAGAGTGGAGCTTCAGAGTGGAGCATCAGAGTGGAGCATCAGAGTGGAGCATCAGAGTGGAGCATCAGAGTGGAGCTTCAGAGTGGAGCTTCAGAGTGGAGCTTCAGAGTGGAGCTTCAGAGTGGAGCTTCAGAGTGGAGCTTCAGAGTGGAGCTTCAGAGTGGAGAGTGGAGCTTCAGAGTGGAGAGTGGAGCTTCAGAGTGGAGAGTGGAGCTTCAGAGTGCAGAGTGGAGCTTCAGAGTGGAGAGTGGAGCTTCAGAGTGCAGAGTGGAGCTTCAGAGTGGAGCTTCAGATTCAGAGTGGAGCTTCAGAGTGGAGCTTCAGATTCAGAGTGGAGCTTCAGAGTGGAGCTTCAGAGTGGAGCTTCAGAGTGGAGCTTCAGAGTGGAGCTTCAGAGTGGAGCTTCAGAGTGGAGCTTCAGAGTGGAGCTTCAGAGTGGAGCTTCAGAGTGGAGCTTCAGAGTGGAGCTTCAGAGTGGAGCTTCAGAGTGGAGCTTCAGAGTGGAGCTTCAGAGTGGAGCTTCAGAGTGGAGCTTCAGAGTGGAGCTTCAGAGTGGAGCTTCAGAGTGCAGAGTGGAGCTTCAGAGTGGAGCTTCAGAGTGCAGAGTGGAGCTTCAGAGTGCAGAGTGGAGCTTCA